>NW_026782550.1:137500-225000 GCF_031769215.1 Ylistrum balloti
TGTACCCATACTGTAGAGACTACAGTACCCATACTGTAGATACTACTGTACCCTACTGTACCCATACTGTAGATGATACTGTACCCATACTGTAGAGACTACTGTACCCATACTGTAGAGACTACTGTACCCATACTGTAGAGACTACTGTACCCATACTGTAGATACTACTGTACCCATACTGTATATACTACTGTACCCATACTGTATATACTACTGTACCCATACTGTAGAGGCTACTGTACCCATACTGTAGAGACTACTGTACCCATACTGTATATACTACTGTACCCATACTGTAGATACTACTGTACCCATACTGTAGATACTACTGTACCCATACTGTATATACTACTGTACCCATACTGTAGAGACTACTGTATCCATACTGTAGAGACTACTGTACCCATACTGTAGAGACTACTGTACCCATACTGTATATACTACTGTACCCATACTGTAGAGGCTACTGTACCGAGGCTACTGTACCCATACTGTATAGACTACTGTACCCATACTGTATAGACTACTGTACCCATACTGTAGAGGCTACTGTACCCATACTGTAGAGACTACTGTACCCATACTGTATATACTACTGTACCCATACTGTAGAGACTACTGTACCCATACTGTAGAGACTACTGTACCCATACTGTAGAGACTACTGTACCCATACTGTAGAGACTACTGTACCCATACTGTACTGTAGAGACTACTGTACCCATACTGTATATACTACTGTACCCATACTGTAGAGACTACTGTACCCATACTGTAGAGACTACTGTACCCATACTGTAGAGGCTACTGTACCCATACTGTAGAGACTACTGTACCCATACTGTAGATACTACTGTACCCATACTGTATATACTACTGTACCCATACTGTAGTGTACTGTATATCATACTGTAGATAACTACTGTGTCCATACTGTAGATACTACTGTACCCATACTGTAGATGTACTGTACCCATATAACTACTGTGTGTATAGTAGACATGTACCCATACTGTGTGTAATACTGTATATACTACTGTACCCATACTGTAGAGACTACTGTACCCATACTGTAGAGACTACTGTACCCATACTGTAGAGGCTACTGTACCCATACTGTGTAAAGTGAACATAACATACTGTGTGTAAAGTGGACATAACATAATGTGTATAAAGTGAACATAACTTACTGTGTGTAAAGTGAACATAACTTACTGTGTGTAAAGCGGACATAACATACTGTGTGTAAAATGGACATATCATACTGTGTGTAAAGCGGACATAACATACTGTGTGTAAAGTGGACATATCATACTGTGTGTAAAGTGGACATATCATACTGTGTGTAAAGCGGACATAACATACTGTGTGTAAAGCGGACATAACATACTGTGTGTAAAGTGGACCCATACTGTGTGTATAACATACTGTGTGTGTGTGTACATACTGTGTGTAATGTGGACATAACATAATGTGTGTAAAGCGGACATAACATACTGTGTGTAAAGTGAACATAACTTACTGTGTGTAAAGTGGACATAACGTACTGTGTGTAAAGTGAACATAACTTACTGTGTGTAAAGCGGACATAACATACTGTGTGTAAAGTGGACATAACTTACTGTGTGTAAAGTGGACACAGCATACAATGTGTAGAGTGGACATAACATACTGTGTGTAAAGTGAACATAACATACTGTGTGTAAAGCGGACATAACATACTGTGTGTAAAGTGGACATATCATACTGTGTGTAAAGCGGACATAACATACTGTGTGTAAAGTGGACATAACATACTGTGTGTAAAGTGAACATAACTTACTGTGTGTAAAGTGAACATAACATACTGTGTGTAAAGTGGACATATCATACTGTGTGTAAAGCGGACATAACATACTGTGTGTAAAGCGGACATAACATACTGTGTGTAAAGTGAACATACATACTGTGTTTAAAGCGGATATAACATTATGTGTGTAAAGTGGACACAGCATACAATGTGTAGAGTGAACATAACATACTGTGTGTAATGTGGATATAACATAATGTGTGTAAAGTGGATATAACATACTGTGTGTAAAGAACACATAACATACTGTGTGTAAAGTGGACATAACATACTGTGTGTAAAGTGGACACAGCATACAATGTGTAGAGTGGACATAGCATACTGTGTGTAAAGTGGACAGTACATACTGTGTGTAATGTGGAGTGTGGTGTCTGACTCGTCGGCCGTCCTACTGAGTTGATATGTGACTCGGTGTGGTGTCTGACTCGTCGGCCGTCCTACTGAGTTGATATGTGACTCGGTGTGGTGTCTGACTCGTCGGCCGTCCTACTGAGTTGATATGTGACCCGATGTGATGACTGTCTCGTCGGCCGTCCTACTGAGTAGATATGTGACCCGGTGTGATGGCTCTCTCGTCGGCCGTCCTACTGAGTTGATATGTGACCCGATGTGATGACTGTCTCGTCGGCCGTCCTACTGAGTTGATATGTGACCCGGTGTGGTGTCTGACTCGTCGGCCGTCCTACTGAGTAGATATGTGACCCGAATGTGATAATTTACAGGTCTACCAATACGACTGTATGTATTTCTGACAAAATGTCTATCAAATCGTGTTAATGTATTCTATGTTTTGTTATGGACTCTGATGAAGTGGTAAATATTTAAATAATTGAGTCCATTCTATAACCAGTTGGGTTGATGTTTTATTTGCCGGCGGAACAGTCCCGGTGCTCTACAAAGACAACATTTAAAATAAATCGTTAATTTCCGTCTAAAATCGGGTGAGGAGTATGTAAGAAAATCGCCGGAAAACGGAAGACCGCATTACATATGTGATTAAAATGGTGTGTGCAAAAAATTATGGTTTACGCCCAAGAGAGTAACCGTCTTGAAATTAGGTTTTTCTCAGGTGGAAAGTAACTCCATATACCCAAATGAACATGGCAGATTTATATCAATTTAAAATATATCTTCTATGCAAATTAGGTCCTTGACGAATCCTAATAGGACGAAACAGCTGTATGATGTAACATCACTGACGAGTCCTGGAAGGACGAAACAGCTGTATGATGTAACATCACTAATGAGTCCTGGAAGGACGAAACAGCTGTATGATGTAACATCACTAATGATGGAAGGATTAAACAGCTGTATGATGTAACATAACTAATGAGTCCTGGAAGGACGAAACAGCTGTATGATGTAACATCACTGACGAGTCCTGGAAGGACGAAACAGCTGTATAATGTAACATCACTAATGAGTCCTGGAAGGACGAAACAGCTGTATGATGTGACATCACTAATGAGTCCTGGAAGGACGAAACAGCTGTATGATGTAACATCACTAATGAGTCCTGGAAGGACGAAACAGCTGTATGATGTGACATCACTAATGAGTCCTGGAAGGACGAAACAGCTGTATGATGTAACATCACTAATGAGTCCTGGAAGGACGAAACAGCTGTATGATGTAACATCACTAATGAGTCCTGGAAGGACGAAACAGCTGTATGATGTAACATCACTAATGAGTCCTGGAAGGCGTTACTGTTGTATAATGCAGTTTCAATTCGTTGCATTTCTCTATCGTAACTACAGTTGTACATATGCTAATTGGTGATATTCACTTGTTTGTCCATTTTATAATATTAGGTGTCAGTAGTGTTCCCCTAATGCACTTACAACTCAAAATCTACTTAGTGTGCTGTTCAAAATAAAATTAGAGATTTCTTCAATATCGACTTGGTCCAAACTCCGTGTCAGCAGCTGGTAATTCAGATTTATCTCCAACTAAAATTCTGACTTTATCCGACGTTTAATCTCCGGATACATTTTACTTTCTAACGAAACCTAGAGCTTTTTTTTTCTTTTAGAAGATATCAGTTATGTTCTACTTATCTGAGAAAAGTTGGCAGAGTTTATCAGCATTACACTTAAGCTGATTAATGATTAGCGTTGTGTCTGTCGCCATTAATTGTTTTGATCGGAGATGGCCGAGTACTTGATCGGAAATAGCCGAATATTTAATCGGAGATGGCCGAGTACTTGATCGGATATGGCCGAGTACTTGATCGGAGATGTTCGAGTACTTGATCGGAGATGGCCGAGTACTTGATCGGAGATGGCCGAGTACTTGATCGGAAATAGCCGAATACTTAATCGGAGATGGCCGAGTACTTGATCGGATATGGCCGAGTACTTGATCGGAGATGTTCGAGTACTTGATCGGAGATGGCCGAGTACTTGATCGGAAATTGTCGAGTACTTGATCGGAGATGGCCGAGTACTTAATCGGCCGAGTACAGTTTTCTTTCACTGGAATAGATGGCCAAATGCACTCGTTCATTGAAGTTTATTATATTCAATATACCGTACAAGTGCTCCGAGATCTCGTAAGTTTGTGATAGTCGGTGAAGTGTGTTACTGATTAACAGATGTGTTTACTAGTATACTGTAAATCACTTATATTTCGAGTGGGATTTATTTTTGCCTTAATATGCGGAGTAAGTCAATAGCTAATTCTAATTCCTCGTGATTATTTGTACAGACATAATTCGTGATGCCTTTCATGCTGATTCGCTTAACGATATCGGAGTTCATATCTAATAGCCAATCATTCGGGAATTTAAAGTCATTTCTAGATTACCGTTCGCGAAATCATGCATGCGAAAATATGAATGAAGAGGTAAGATCGCGAAATGAAGTATTCGCGAAATGTAAGTAATTTACAGTAATTCATCGTAAAAACAAATATCAATGAAATAAAGGTTAAGGTGGTTATCTATCTTTCTTTCAGATATACAATCCATCTTGGGTCAGAGTTCACCAACATCTGAGAAGCCTAATACGGCATCAGCCATTAACAAGTGTCCTGTCCTGAAAACAGCTCCACAAGGCCGGAACCTGCTCGTTGATCTTCTACCAAATAATCAATGTCAATTGTACGTTTGTTTTGAATATATATTGTAATGACGTGAAACTGACATATTTATTTCTCTGTATATGGTCATTTTAGATATCTCTATTAATACTCTAGAGTCGTCGCTACACAACCTCAGATAAAGATGTGAAGAGCGTGGTTCAACACTCCCTACCTGTGGTCTCAATTAGTGCCAAGTGTTTTTCCCAAGGACACAACAACACAGACCTGGGCTCGTATTCATGAATCCATTCTCATAATCAAGCATAGATTTTGTGCTCAAGCAAACTTTTTTTTATAATTCACCTAAATCATATGAAATAATGCAAATGTCAAGTTTAAATCTTGAATATAGCTTTGACTTTCAATCCTTTTGAAATTGTTTTTAAATCTTCGACAAAATCAGCCTTATTTATTAATTTTTAACTGAAACAAGACATAAGGCTTCAGCACAAAACGCATGCTTGAACATTAGAACGGTTTGGTAAATACAGGTCCAGGTCTGTGTTGTGTCCTTGGGAAAGACACTTGGCACTAACTGAATGACATACAACGGGTCTTCAATAGCTTGTAGTTACCAGTCACTACAAGGTAATTCTGGTTCAACATGACCCTGGCTGTTAGTCGGAACAGAAATCTAGGAAACAAAATAAAACAGTTGATGATATAACAATATTTGCAGTCAATTCGGCCGTTAAAGAAACCATAGCCAAGTCGTACAGTTTTCTGTTTTATGTTTACCATCTCGTCACACAGAATCGTTAAGTTTTCTGTTATATTTTTACCATCTCGTCACACAGAATCGATAAGTTTTCTGTTATATTTTTAACCATCTCGTCACACAGAATCGTTAAGTTTTCTGTTATATTTTTACCATCTCGTCACACAGAATCGTTAAGTTTTCTGTTATATTTTTACCATCTCGTCACACAGAATCGTATAGTTTTCTGTTTTATTTTTAACCATCTCGTCACACAGAATCGTTAAGTTTTCTGTTATATTTTTACCACCTCGTCACACAGAATCGATAAGTTTTCTGTTTTATTTTTAACCATCTCGTCACACAGAATCGTTAAATTTTCTGTTTTATTTTAACCATCTCGTCACACAGAATCGTACAGTTTTCTGTTTTATTTTTAACCATCTCGTCACACAGAATCGTGAAGTTTTCTGTTTTATTTTTAACCATCTCGTCACACAGAATCGTGAAGTTTTCTGTTTTATTTTTAACCATCTCGTCACACAGAATCGTTTTCTGTTTTATTTTTACCATCTCGTCACACAGAATCGTTAAGTTTTCTGTTTTATTTTTAACCATCTCGTCACACAGAATCGTTAAATTTTCTGTTTTATTTTTACCATCTCGTCACACAGAATCGATAAGTTTTCTGTTTTATGTTTACCATCTCGTCACAACATTTATCAAGTTTGTGTACAAGGGATTATCGAACATCCGAAAAAACTGGTCTATTCCTTACCATCTCGTACACTGCGTACGTCAGTGCTATTAACTCTACCCTGTTCATCATAACATCACATTCAAATCTTCTATTGGGTGTGTTATAAGAACTTCTATTCTAAACACCTCCTTCATGTATATCATAAAACACAATAAAATGATTCCAATATGAAGTTTTCCAGAAATCAAACGATCATAATTTCATCCCTCACAGTGACCCATTTATTTTCTATGAGCCCAGAAAAATATGACCTACATAGCATAATATATGCAACTGCCCTTTAAGAAATAAAGCTTTGACCAGAGTTGTCACCATGACATCACGTGTTATAATTCCTTGTCTTTTCCAGGGTGATTTCCATATCATCACAGAATATGGCTTTAGACAGAGTGGTCAGATTAGTGCCTAGGACGATTAGGAAAGAAGTAAGGTAGGTTAATTATTCAGTTTTACAGACTTCGAACTGATATCATTGAGGAATATTCTTGTGTGATATGAAGCTGGATATGTTTTTTGGTTCTATATATATAAGAACGTGACATTGCTTACCTGGATTCACCAAGGTTTACATGTCGGGTGACATCGGGGAAGCACAAGACGCTTACTCTTCCAGAACACCTGGTCTTATTCCTTGGTACTTTTTCAGGATTCTCTGTGTAAAGTTTGCCTTACTTTTATTGAATTTAAGTTAAGATTCTGATTACAATTGACATGCTAATATTTTCTTCTTTTTACATGAAACAAATAAGCGAAGAGAGCAAATCGCGAATTCAACTCCCTCTCGATTATTTGAACGAGGAAAATGTTTGATAGCATGTATGCTGAATCGGTTACCGCTATAGGAGATCCCATCTTAAAATAATTCGCGAATTTCTAGATCAACTTTCATGAAATGAAATATTCGCGAATACGTCCGAACAGGTCGCGAAATAAAGTTTACGCGAATACGTTCGAACAGTTCGCGAAATAAAGTATTCGCGAATACGGAATACGTCCAAACATGCCGCGAAATAAAGTACTTGCGAATACGTCCGAACAGGTTGCGAAATGAAGTATTCGCAAAATCTAAGTGATTTACAGTAGTACCCTTCTAAACATGTCACTCTTATCAAATCCTATTTTAATATCATTATAATGACTGTGTACCTGTAATTTCTACCCACAGCGCTGCCTTTTTATTATTGTAGATAATGTTGTTTTCGAGGGTCATCATTTTCGCTGATATATTTAATGAAACGACATTTTAGTTTTTATTGATATGAAGATAAATTCCTTTTGTATCAAGTTTTTGCAAAAACCACAAAATTTTGAATAAAGCCTCTATAAAGCGGTTCCAGAAATTTCTCAAATACTGGTTTTAGATTAATCAATGTTTTCTTTGAATTTCCCAGACAGATACATTTTATAGAAGCTTTATTCAGACGTCCAGCAGCAGTACCACAGCTACGAGGTTTATCTCCCATAAACTGCTCACCATTGAACGTCCAGGTTCAGAGTAACACCATAATCATCGAAACAAGACCACGTGACTGCTACGTGTAAGTGTGACTATAAATATATATGTGTGTATGTAAAACTCTTTCTCTCTCTCTCCTCTATCTCTAGAGAGATATTTAGAGAGAGAGAGAGAGAGAGAGAGAGAGAGAGAGAGAGAGAGAGAGAGAGAGAGAGAGAGAGAGAGAGAGAGAGAGAGAGAGAGACACAGAGAGAGAGAGAGAGAGAGAGAGAGAGAGAGAGAGAGAGAGAGAGAGAGAGAGAGAGAGTGGTTTGACATCTTTGTTTATATAACCCACGACTTCTAATTCTGTTTTATATTTTCATTGTTTTACATTGATTACTATTATTGTCAAGTTCATTTCTTTGTTTTAATATATGTTTTTTTTTTTATTATTTGTTTTATTTTTTCAGATTTTTTTATACAATGCAAAGTAATATATCATTAATAATTGTAATATTCAAAAGTCTTGCATACATTTCCCTCACTTCTATTTTCATACAAACACATTCACTACAATTCTCAAATGTTTACATTGCATAGTATATCTTAGTTAAAAAAAAAGGGGAAAAGGAAAGTGTGAAGGTAGAAAAAGACACAAATACACACACGGGTGAGAAAAAGACACAAATACACACACGGTTGAGAAAAGGACACAAACAAAACAGATACACACAAAAGGGAAAAAAGACAAGACACACACACATATGCAGAGAGACAGAGACAGAGAGAGAAAGATGTCAGGAAAAGAAAGAGAGATGTCAAGAAATTATTAGTAAATATCTATATTTATGTCTGGCAAAAGAAAAACAGGAGTGAGTGGAGAATATGTGATGTCAGTGACAAATGTCATTTTATACAGTTATAGCAGGTTGTGTTAAAATATTTGTATTGCCAATGAAAGAGAATAAATTTTAATAATTTCTATACAATTTATCAATGAAATACATTTAAAAAATGAAAAGTGAAATTCAGCAAATTGAAGATTCAGGAGATAGTAATTAAATTTTGCCATTTTTCCATTCATTTTGAAAATTGTTATTGTAAGTGTCATCTTTACCTGCTGCAATGTATTTTTGTGTAATGTAGGTGTCCTTTATTGCTTTTTTCAGACCATTTATTGATAGATTTTTTTGGAAGCATCTTGATGAATAAATAGATTGTTTTATAATTAAAATAATTGTGCTGTCTATTGATGTTCTTATACCTTCTTCATTGAAAAGTCCAAAGATAAAAGTCTCTTTATTATAAGCAAAAGGGATCATTAAAGCATCTAATAAAAATTCAAAATTTTGTAATATATCCTGAACCTTATCACATTCCCATAGGGTATGTTCTATTGTTTCAATATAAGTTTTACAAAAATTACTATAGGGACTATCCGCTATTCCTGCCTTAAATAAGAATGAGTTTGTTGTTAGAATATGTTGATTGATGCTGTATTGAAGCCATTGTATTTTGAAAAGGCATTTTGTATATTTCCTCCGTGTTTTGTTTTTGTTTCATTTGTTTTACATTGATTACTATAATTCTCAAATTCATGTTAATTCTAAAAATACTCCGATACTTACTTTGTGACGGAGAGGTAGCCATTCATATTTCTCAATTTTCTTTTTTTTAATATATGTTTTTTTTTTTTTATTTTTTTTTGTTCTTTGTTGGTTACTCATTGTGTTTTCTAAATATTTCACTTAAAATATCTTCCGAATCCTTTTGAGCAAGATGTTGCTGCCATTTGTCCTATCCCTTTATATTTACATCTGTGTTTTCTCTATAACGTCTCTATAAATATGATATGTCGCTTATTGCAAAATATCGTTTGTGGTGACTTTGAATCATTCCGTCCTGCAACTGCTGTTTTTGTTTTTGTATTCGTTTATGAAATGTGATGAAATTCTGGCCACCTGATTAATTTAGAGTGAATTGTCAGCTCACACACTGAAACTTTCTCCATATCTACTGAAACGTCCTACCCTGCAAGCTACTTTTAACTTCTTGTGTTACTGAATTGAACTATACCATAAATAGTTATGCATTATAAACAGATAAATACATTTTATCTTTGTGTAATCATTCTAAATCTATCATTGCAGCACCATCGCTCACAAAGAAGTTCTGACCCCTGAGTGGAATGCAGCTCGCAGAATCCCGATGTGAGTTTCCTCATTATATAGATAGATATATTGACTTAGCTCTATCAAATAAACCCATTATATTGCAGTAGTTTACGAATGTTAGATCAAACTTTGTTTATTTTAAAATAATTGTGAAACAAGTTTTTTTTCTAACTTGAATTAATCACTCTCGTTGGCCCGGATGGAAGAACATAAGGGGTCCTACTGTGGGAGGAAAACCGGAGTACCCGGGAAAATACCCAGGTGGTCGGACAGGTGACCGCCTATCTGATCATGTCGGTATGGGAAATCATACCCCGGGTGGCCTGGTGTAAGACGAGTGCGTTACCACTGCACCACTCGACAATCTCTACGGATGTCGTTACGACTTTTGTATATAAATAGATTTTCTTTTTTCTCTTTATTAATATTTCTGCGTTTAAAACTGACGGATATATAAACATGTACCAAAAACCGTTTCCAGTCTTATATATGTTTATATCTATACAATATTTCAACCCTACCACTGTGTTATGAATTGTATCACAGGGCCTCAGTAATGAAACTAGATATGGTGGATGCATCCGTTAGTTTGTAATGATAAGAATTATTTCAAAACAGAAAAAAAACAACAATGTTTGCATTATTATCCAATGTTGGATGCTGATAACTGCTAAGTGTTAAGTTTTTTTTTACTAACCCCCCCCCCCCCCCCCCCCCCCCCCCCCCCCCCCACACACACACAAAAATGTTCCTTGAAAAGAACAACTTATACAGTAAAAGACAAGGTACGTTAATTAACTATCACGCTTTTTATTTTTCAGATTCACCAATAAAGAGTCATATGAAGTGAAAACCTCTGGTCCATTCCAAACCAACTTAAATTTCCCTGTTGTTCCACGACCTGGTGTACCTTCCAACAATCAACCTGTTATACCTGGTCTGGGACAATCAGTCCCACAAGTTCCTGCAACAAATCCACAATTAGGTGTTCAAATGTTCTCACCATTAGTCTTCCCTAACGTCCAAGTGACCGGCGCACAGGCACCTCAGAATAGAGGCATCATGACAGCTACTGCCGGTGGACCTCCTCCCGTTCCAGCCTCATTAACAGATGCTAAATCCGGTCCACAGTGATTGGAAACAAGGAACAAAATTCCCTTCATCTGCAAAATCACTACCACCATAAACAGTATCCAGAAACCATATCATAAAACCAACTATTTTTATTTTCAATGTCATGTGGGCATCAAGAAACCACTTATCTTTATTTGCAATGTCATTAGCGAGAGAAACAATATCGAGAAATGTGGACACCATTAAACTAAATATCTTAATTTTCAATGTCATTAGCGACAGAAACAATATCCAGAAATGTGGACATCGTGAAACTAAATATCTTAATTTGCAATGTCATTAGCGACAGAAACATCATTAAGACCAAACAGAGAACACACCAAGAAGTCGACTCCAGTTTCGTGAGTTACTAACAATCACATTGATAATTTTACTTACCTTATATCTATTTTTCACAAAAAACAAAGTGATACAGACGCAAGGAAATGTTTTTTTCTATATGATTTTAAGTTAAATCATGACTTAAGTTGTAATATTCTCTTTAATCAACTAACGATATCACGGTTTGAAAACATGAACACGTGTGTAAATCGAATACTGATAAATGTGAACTCTTTGTCTACAGTACTTAACACCTGTAATACATGTCCAAAAGAGTTAGGCTATTTCTGTACAACAAAAATATTTATTGTAGACTAACGATGATCGATTTTAAGAAGACATGACAAAAATGTTTTCACAAAGAAACTTCACATGTCTCTTTGTCAAAAAAGTGTTCAAACGTCACCTCATTTATCACCGATGAACAGTAAAGCTATTGTATTCATGGACATATGAACGATGTAGGAATTTACATGTGGACTTCAGAAGATGTATCGGGACGATAAATCGTTTGTTATATTTAGGAAGACAACCCGAGCGGAAATTTTGCAGAGCTAAGCTTTAGAGTTCATAACGGTTTCTCTTCATTTATCTACATTTGTTTATGCATGTACTAAATCCAGATTTCTTCTAATAAACGATTGTACAAAAGACCACAAGTGAATAGTATTTTTCAATTGTTAAAAATTAGATACAGCAGAGCCAAACAATGAATTTAACTTCATCATACAGCTGTTTCGTCATTCTAGGACTCGTCAGTGATGCTACATCATACAGCTGTTTCGTCATTCTAGGACTCGTCAGTGATGCTAAGGGCCTAAATTTTGAAGCCAAGAAAGCGTCTGAGATAAATCCAAAATATCAATTATGTGTCTAAAATCCCATTACTGATGGCAAGGAAGCTTGTAACCCCTTGGTATGATATCTTCTAAAATCTTAGTTGTCATGGCTTATGTCTGTTACAAATTTAGGTATAAAAACTGTTGACATTAATTCTAATTTTGGTTGAAAAGACCTTTCAGGTAAAATGTGAAAGTAACAATAGATTTTCTCCACCCAGTACATGTAATTGTGTAAAATGATCATACATTGATATATTCATCGATAACATTTAGGTACTGCACCATCATTTCATGGTTTTATCAGTATTACTGATATTTGTGAGAAGAAACTCCATTTATCACTAACATTCTGTTTTGCAGGAATTGCCTCTTCATCCAAAATGGAGTTGTTAAAAATTTCAGGTCAAAATTATATATAATAATAAAGTTTAACCCATCCCATCAAATAAGTATAGATATTAAAGCATAGAGCTATATTTGTCCGCAATATTAAGTGTCTACGCAGCTCCACGAAAATATGTTATATCAAAGCGTTTGAGTAAACTTAGAAACAAAATATATGACGGTACCGTGACATCAAACAGAATACAGTCTTTATGATATCTTAAGTATTTGTCCATTTGAAAAAGTGTTGTTTAAACGTCTTTGTGTACAGAATTAAATGGGACATAAATTATTGTCCTTATTAAATGGGACAATGTGTAGATTATGTTATCTGGTGACTTTCCAAGAGATGTATCTTACAACTGTAGGCGATCACACATAGGTTAAACCAACATAATATATATGTAGTTATATGATATATGTAGTGAACATTGTAATTAGATATGTCGATCCCCTGAGTGTAAAAAAAAATCAGGGAGACTCCTGAAAAAAATACAAGGAGAATTAGACCAGGTGTTCCGGAAGAGTAAGCGTCTTCTGCTTCATTGACGACACCCACCAAACTAATACCTAGGTAGCAGTACACAGATTCTCGGTGTGGCCATGAGTGATATTTTTGTTCATTAGATTACTCCATTATAATGGTTTTAATTAAAATTTCAAAAAATAAATCCTTGCTAAAATTGGTCTTGTCATGTTGAAGTGCACAATGTGGCTTTTCATTTTGCATTGTTTTGGAGATTACTATTTGGGCAATCTCGAATCTGTGTCTACGCAACAAAAACTAGCTTTACAGGAAGTGAAATTTTCATAGTGTTAAGACGTGGTCATGTTGTGAAGGATTTCCTTGGAATTTGCTGAAATGTAAGTAGTGTGTTATCATGGCAGTGTTTTTGGTTTTAAGACAGGTGTTCAGAAATCAAATTTATTCTATAAAGTTGTAGTGTTAGGTTGGAGTTAGCAGTATGTTTACAGTTTTAGCATTTATTCAGTAGGTAGCCATGACAATCACATGTCAGAAATCAGAGGAAATGTTTCATTAACAAAAAAATCATCTCTCTACTGTTAATGTAATTGTTATGTAGTTTATGAATATATATACATGTAATGATGTATTTTACATAACCAATCTGCTATACCTGTATATCTCAAACATGACCAATAATTTAGGAAAAAAGCAAATTAACTGTGTCCTGCTACGCGACAGATGTATCATGGTTTTTATAAATTATTTAATATTTATCTTCTGATTATTACAATCTTGTAATCTTTAAATCCAAGACTGTAATATAAGGCCGATAATTGTATAAAATTTTTGAAGACAAATTTAGAATCAGATACAGTAATTGAAATGCATCAGAAGTGTGTTATCTCCTTCTAGAACTCGTCAGTGATGTTCAATCAGTGAACCAGATCGTAAAACCCAGGAAGCGACACAAAATTTTCATATTTATCGAAAAAAGCGAAATTTGGAGGCGAAGTAATTCCGAATGTCAATATTCGTTATAAGACACCATACAGGTAACGAGTTCCGAACATCTTTAACTCGGGTCAATATTGAGCAAAGGTCACCAAGTTCAACTTTATTGTGATCTGTAATCACCTCATTTTTATATATTAAAACAGAAAGCTGAGCCTGTTTGATGAGTTTTACTATCTATCAGTGTTAATACTGACCTATATAACATGACAACCAAGGATTACAGATTGCCTAGAATGTACACCTGCTGTCTACACTAGGTAGTGCGAATGACGCATACTCTTCCCTGTTCTCATTATAGTTTACTAGATGGATAGTTCGTGTCAAAAACACATTTTGTTTTATCTAATTTTCCTCTCCCTCGTCTCTTACATCTCTAAATCAAAGCCCTTGGTATCTCTGATGAGTCCTAGAAAGAAAAGCAGCTGTTTCACGTCATTATTAGTTTCTACTCTAATTTTGAATCTAAGGATTCTTTCCACTTCCTTTCCCTACTGATAACGTAATGACTTTATCTACCACGATATTTCTTGATCCTGTTCAATGTATATACCCACCAGAATGGGAAATCATGGACACGACTCTTCTGCATCATTGATGAAACTTTGTCAAAATCCAAGATGTTCGTCTTTCAGAGATTTTGTTTTTCCACTTGTTTTAAAACTATATGGTTCAACGGAAAACTAAAAATGTACAAGATGGCCGACTGTCAGCCATTTTTTCTGATCTGTACAAAATGAAATTGGCACATCTAAGAAAACTAAATGAAAATTTGAGAAAGTTGTATTGAGTACTTTTCAAAAAATAGTTTAAGTCCAAGATGGCCGACTATATGCCATCTTCTTTAATAATCAATCACAAAAACAGATAAGCACAAGTAGGAACAAATGGGTATTCTAAAAATGACACTTAAGACAGATCCGTCCAGCACTTCTCAGGGGATAGCAAACTTTCATACTGTATGGTTTAAATCCGAGATAGCAGACCATCGACTCTTAACTCGTTTAATCAGTACATCCAGTACACACAGCTAGGGATGGGTATCCTAAAATGACATTTGAGAACGATCCATCCAGTACTTCTCAAGAAACAGGGATAAAATTGCATACGAACGGACGGACACCGGACCACATCTGATGATGGTGAGCTAAAAATAAAATGTTTCTAGAAGAAATGTTTCCAAATAAGGACATTGATAAAAAAAAGTTTAGGAGATTAAGATTACGCATCGAATGCAATTCCATCTGGTAACTATTTTTATTCGCATATTTAAAAAAGTTTTGCCTGTCTGATCGAACATACTTTGTATTTTTTTAAAAAAGTTTTTCATTTTTTATAGCTTCGTTCCTATCCGGAAATATATCGGTTTTATTACTTCCTTCGTTCCCATCCGGAAATATGTCGGTTTTATTACTTCGTTCCTATCCGGAAATATGTCGGTTTTATTACTTCGTTCCTATCGGGAAATATGTCGGTTTTATTACTTCGTTCATCCGGAAATATGTCGGTTTTATTACTTCGTTTCTATCCGGAAATATGTCGGTTTTATTACTTCGTTCGTTTCTATCCGGAAATATGTCGGTTTTATTACTTCGTTCGTTCCTATCCAGAAATATGTCGGTTTTATTACTTTGTTTCTATCCGGAAATATATCGGTTTTATTACTTCCTTCGTTCCCATCCGGAAATATGTCGGTTTTATTACTTCGTTCCTATCCGGAAATATGTCGGTTTTATTACTTCGTTCCTATTGGGAAATATGTCGGTTTTATTACTTCGTTCCTATCGGGAAATATGTCGGTTTTATTACTTCGTTCCTATCGGGAAATATGTCGGTTTTATTACTTCCTTCGTTCCTATCCGGAAATATGTCGGTTTTATTACTTCGTTCCTATCCGGAAATATGTCGGTTTTATTACTTCGTTCCTCTCCGGAAATACGTCGGTTTTATTACTTCGTTTCTATCCGGAAATATGTCGGTTTTATTACTTCGTTCGTTTCTATCCGGAAATATGTCGGTTTTATTACTTCGTTTCTATCCGGAAATATGTCGGTTTTATAGCTTCGTTCGTTCCTATCCGGAAATATGTCGGTTTTATTACTTCCTTCGTTCCCATCCGGAAATATGTCGGTTTTATTGCTTCGTTCCTATCCGGAAATATGTCGGTTTTATTACTTCGTTCGTTCCTATCCGGAAATATGTCGGTTTTATTACTTCGTTCCTATCCGGAAATATGTCGGTTTTATTACTTCGTTTCTATCCGGAAATATGTCAGTGTTATTACTTCGTTCGTTCCTTTCCGGAAATATGTCGGTTTTATTACTTCGTTCGTTCCTATCCAACATGTATATTGATAACAGCAGTGTCTGAAGAAAGACAAATTTTACAAGTCTATTGAGCGTATCATTTGACAGATTTACAAAAACTACAGCTGTTTTCCCATCACTGACGAAATGTGGCAAAAATTAAGTAACCCTCGATTAAGGTGGACCAGACGCTGTTTTTCAATTAATGATAAATAAATAAATATCACTGCTTTACACAAAGTAAATAACTAATGATACATAACAACTGTTGATAAACATCTGTAAGAGGTACCAATGATGTCAACACAGAGTAAGCTATACACTAAGACAAGATATATCAATTTATAAAGACCGCAAAGTACATGATTAAGCTATACTCTAGTATAAATATCAAATATATTCATGTTAAGAAACATCAAAATACATAATTAAGCTATACTCTAGTATAAATATCAAATATATTCATGTTAAGAAACATCAAAATACATGATTAAGCTATACTCTAGTATAAATATCAAATATATTCATGTTAAGAAACATCAAAATACATGATTAAGCTATACTCTAGTATAAATATATTCATGTTAAGAAACATCAAAATACATGATTAAGCTATACTCTAGTATAAATATCAAATATATTCATGTTAAGAAACATCAAAATACATGATTAAGCTATACTCTAGTATAAATATCAAATATATTCATGTTAAGAAACATCAAAATACATGATTAAGCTATACTCTAGTATAAATATATTCATGTTAAGAAACATCAAAATACATTATTAAGCTATACTCTTGTATAAATATCAAATATATTCATGTTAAGAAACATCAAAATACATGATTAAGCTATACTCTAGTATAAATATCAAATATATTCATGTTAAGAAACATCAAAATACATGATTAAGCTATACTCTAGTATAAATATCAAATATATTCATGTTAAGAAACATCAAAATACATGATTAAGCTATACTCTAGTATAAATATCAAATATATTCATGTTAAGAAACATCAAAATACATGATTAAGCTATACTCTAGTATAAATATCAAATATATTCATGTTAAGAAACATCAAAATACATGATTAAGCTATACTCTAGTATAAATATCAAATATATTCATGTTTAAAAAACCACAAAGTACATGTGCTTGTTTATGTAAAATACAACTCTACTATCCTATTTTTGCTGCTGTTACTGACTGATAAAATCTGGTTACTTAATTTTTGCCGCAGTGATGGGAAAACAGCTGTAGTTTTTGTAAATCTGTCAAATTTGTTTTTCTTCAGACACTGCCGTTATCAATATATGTGTTGGTATATACCTGAAAATAACACAACACTTTTTTTATTAACATCAACTTTATTTTTTGACCTTAATATGAATACATTAAATATGCAATGCTAACTAAATATATAGCTACACATGTAGCTGAAATAGCACAAACAAGTTAAACACATCAATACATATTTGCCGGCTCGTGTCTCTGTACACGCGATTACGTTTATATAAAATATCTATCACATGACTACTTTGTTTTCCAGTGGATACATCTAACACGTGTCATATTATCTAAAGTGACGTCAGGTAAGATCACCGAATGACGTCACACACAGATTGCATTGTGACGTAACAATGGATATCATAGGTTAAAAGCTAAAAGTATTTGAGACTGATTTAGAAATTTCTGTTCGTGCCTAAATACATCGACCGAGCGGTAAAAAGAAACTTTGAGTCCCATTAATAGATCGGTTATGAAACTCGCCTTTTTTCTTTTCCTGGTTTCTTTACTTTTCTTTTAGCTCTCCAAAATGGAAAATTAAAAATCTGAATACTCGTTTCATAAGTCACATATCAGATCCTATATACACAGAGTTCGATACGTTAAAACTGATGCTGATCGCTCTTAGGAAATTAATAAACAAAATGGAAGCTAGTTTTCAACTTTCATTTATTATTGATGTCTTATATATACACATATTTACTGGTTGTGTTATAAGAACTATAAGGTGACCGTGTAGTCATGGAAACATCACACTCTAATCTTCTACTGGTTGTGTTATAAGATGAAGGTGACTGTGTAGTCATCAAAAACGTCACACTCTAATTTTCTACTGGTTGTGTTATAAGATGAAGGTGACTGTGTAGTCATCAAAAACGTCACACTCTAATCTTCTACTGGTTGTGTTATAAGATGAAGGTGACTGTGTAGTCATCAAAAACGTCACACTCTAATTTTCTACTGGTTGTGTTATAAGATGAAGGTGACTGTGTAGTCATAGAAACATCACACTCTAATCTTCTACTGGTTGTGTTAAAAGAACTACAATGTGACCTTGTAGTCATGGAAACATCACACTCTAATCTTCTACTGGTTATGTTATAAGATGAAGGTGACTGTGTAGTCATCGAAACGTCACACTCTAATCTTCTACTGGTTGTGTTATAAGAACTTCTATTCTATTGACATTACCAGTCCAAAAAATGTTCAGAAATATCGAAAGAAAAGTGTCGAGCTGTAAGAATCCAAACTCATGTAACAATCATGACGCCATATTCATATAAAGATGAGATGGTGACAGCAAATTGATTAAAATGGCTGAAAGATCGCTTGCTTACAATGAAATATAGATATATACATATACATATACCGTTTAATGTGACTGCATTGATCAAATCGAGAAAATAAAATCTAGTTTTCAATTTCGACCATCGTGACGTCATGATATTAACAGAACATTTAACGAAATGTATCGCCACTATCTCCTACCATGATGAACTGTACATAAAGCTTCAAAAAGGTGTCGTTAAGTTAAATAATTGAACTGTGAATGTCCAATTTTGTGCTTGCACGTGATGTGATTGTTTTCCAAACGTTGTAATCATCACGAGAGATTAAACCTTGAAGATCATGAGATTTATGTCCCTTGGACAGACCTCTTTTGCTTTGTTCATCAAGAGGGATACGGTTATCTCCCTTCGTGCATTTTAGATACAAAAGTGTAGGATTGACTTTCTCAAGAGATTCTGCTTCTTGTCGTTGATCCAACATTATCCTCCTCCTAAAAAAGGTCCTCCTCTAGATATCGAAATACAGGAACAAAATCAAACCTGTGGAAAAAACATCATAAAAACGTGATGTCATAATGAAAAAAAAAAAAATCAGAAAAAGGGAAAAAATAGAATAAATATTTACAAATGTGCCCATCACAAATTTAACTTAACACTTGGAAATCTGTGATTTTATCATATTAGATCGATGTGGTAGATCTATTGTGTGGCAGATTATCAAGATAAACATGTTAATATTTGTCAGTGTATCTACATTGTTATCTCCCCTTCATTGGTATTGGAACGAAGCTATAAGACAGACATAACTGTCAGATAGATAGAGCTTCTGATATTATTGAAAAAATTGCAGAAGTTAGAAAGGACGACGGGAAATGACGGACAAACATTAAAAATACACTATTTGGCCCCGCCCTCCTCCACTCTTATTTTTAAAATGGCAGGAAATAAAGCGTGCACGTACCGGTCACGCCTCCTCGGACTTGTCGTATCAACCTTGATCCTGTCTACTCCGACAGCCCTACAACAAATCAAAGGTCGGGTGTAGTGGGTCTTCCTGGCTCATAAATATGTATTAAGGATGAAAACTCTAATAAAATACTCCCCAAAACGCTACTGAAAAAACAGATGAAAATGTGTATCCTGTAACAGGCGCTCCGTGGTCGGAATACACCTGATACAAAGATCTGACGTATTCGGCAGCGACAGAAAACAGCACATTAATTCGACATAATTACTGCCATAATTTACTTAGATATTACCTTAAAGAATATAACTAAGTATCTATATCAGCAATTATTTATATTGTAAAAGATGTTTTTTTTACTGAAATACATAAAAAAACCCATCAAATTGCTTTTTTGTCCACTGAAGTTTGGAACTATATTTCTGCGCGGAGCAATTATTTTTGTGTATATAATCAGAAAAAAATGAGCGTAACACTCAGGTCAAGATTGAACAACAACACTGTTGAAATTAGCTCTGGACTGAAAGACAAAAGTAGCTGTCTTTCGTTACCCTCACCAAAATACACCTTACACTTAAACACCCTGACCACGTATTCTTTATAGATCAGCAAATAGAGGTAACAGGACTTACAACTGACAAACGTTTTTGATTGTATCAATCACAGTTAGAAGTCCAATATTTCTGATCCGGAAGTTCGGACACGCGGCGGGAGCCTCTGTCGTTGTCACATTGTTGCTACTATTGACGTGATTGGCTGTCTCTGTAGGGACCATTTTTACCTCCGTAAGGTGAAGATTTCTGAAAAACAAATCAAAACCTTCGCGGAATGAATCGTTGTGTAATCTTGAAACAATAGCAGTCAGTATAAATCGTAAGTACATATAATAATAATAAACGGTCCTGTATTTTATGTTCCTCATTTGGGATGCCTCGTACTTTTGTGTAATCCCTGTTTTATCCATCATTCATCTTCGGAACCTAAAGCTACACAGACGTTTTCACTTCTCATTGCTGCTATGTCTGACAGTGACGTGATACATTTACCAGGTTTTATAAGTTTTTTTGGGAAAACTTTACATGCTCAAAAATTAATAATAATAAAAAAAAAGAAAAGAATGAACAACGTGTGTATATACCGACTTCAATTAAAGAAATAATACTTATCGGTAGCAACTTTTCTATTGTATATTACAATTAAATCACTAGATCACAAAAACATAATACTGTAAAATTGGTTTTGTGTGATGATTGAAATTTACGCCGTTATATAAAAAAAACATTGAAAAGGGTTCTCTTCACAGACAACTGACATGAAACGGAATACTTCTTTTTCCTTTTTTGATTGAATTTTCAAAGTATCATTTTATTGCTTTTAACTTAAATTTCCGATAATAAAGAACATTTTGTCCACACTAAAGTTTGTATACTGTAAGGCTATTTAGACTCTCTCATCATCTTCATTCATCGTACCGTCTATCAAAAGGACTTGGCGTTAAAATAAGATGCCCTAATGCTTATATCATAGTTGATTTAAACATATTTTATTGTCGACAAAAGACAAATGGATAAGAGACAAGTTCTTACAACTTATAAACTCTTCTCCACAAATACAGTACAGATAATATATTACAACACGTGACATATATTCGTACAATAAACATAAAAATACAGAATTATAGATTTCATGTTTAAATCAGTTTGTGGATCCATAATGCTGTAAAATCAGGAGTTGAGAGAGAGAGAGAGAGAGAGAGAGAGAGATTCATGGACGACTGCATTAGTAAAGATTCAGGTAGCATCAAATCGTTTGGACTGTTGGATATATGTTTGAACTGATTTTACTATTCCGCAATTAGTTTGATATGAATAAGAGTTAATATCACCCCATAATAAGGTTTCTACGTTAAAAATCACGTCTAGGTCATATAAAGTATCAAACAATATACGTCTACAATTAGAAAATAAAGGGCACGAAAGAAAATAGTGACTTGCATCTTCAACGACAACTCCATAAGAGCAATTTGGAGATTGACAAATTCCCACTCTAAATAAATCTGAGCGTAATCCACTACAGTTGTTCCTTATTCGACAATGTATAACAGAAAGGAAACGGTTACCAGAGTATAGATATTTAAAGACGGAGAGGCTTTGACAGAATTATCTACTTTATTCCACAAATTTATAGACGACGACACAAAAGATTTTTTCATAATATTTAGACGATTGTGGGGTATTTGGTAATCCTCAGGGTTTCTTAATTCAATATTTAACTCACGTCTGATAGGAGATAGTAGATTAACCAAGTAAGAAGGGGCAATCTTATTGTGTATTTTGTAAAACATAGTCAATTCTGATTCCTCTCTTCTTTGTTTGAAAGAAATCCAACCTGTTTCACGATATAAAGACTTGCGGGACGCTACGGATGTGAGACCAGTAACGATCCGTGCAGCCTCTAACTGGACTTTTTCTAATGAGTCGGACAAGTGTTCCGAACAGCCATTCCAAACACAAGAGGCGTACTCAAGAATGGGCCTAATAAACGATATATAAATAGTATTAAGAGTAGACTTATTTACCTTGTACTTAAGTGTTTTCGTGGCACACACTTTTAGAGAAGAAGTTTTAATTAGGAGGTTAACATGGTCACTCCATTTGCAATTACTGCTAAAGGTTATACCCAAGTGACGATGCGAATCTTTGAATTCAATGGGTTCGCCATTGCATACCAAGTTTGGTTTGGCAGGGTTATTTCTAGGAGAGAAGATAACAGCCTCCGTCTTAGCAGGATTGAATTTCATAAGCCATTGGTCAGACCAAGTTTGAAGACGACCTAGATCCTGATTAAGGGCAACTTCAATTTCCTCTAATGAAGCAGATGATTTTTGAAGAGAAGAATCATCAGCAAATAATCTCATAAAAGTATTCATGGAATCAGCTAGGTCATTAATGTAAAATAGAAACAGCAAGGGACCCAGTACAGAACCCTGAGGTACCCCAGCCCTGACCGGCTTAAAAGAAGAAGTATTGTTTCCATATACAACAGACTGGTATCTATTGGTTAAGTAATTTTCCAACCAGGATAGTAACACTCCATCTATTCCATACTGACGGAGTTTAAACAAGAGACCCTTGTGCCAGACTTTGTCAAATGCCTTGGACAAATCGCAAAATACAACGCAAGAATATTCGTTACTATCCAGTGATCTAACAATACTGTGATACATTTCTATTAACTGATAGACTGTGGAGTGGCCGGGAAGGAAACCAGACTGATACTTGTAAAAAATATTGTTATCTCTAGCGAAGTTAAAAATATGTTTAAAAACACATTTTTCCATAATTTTTGACAAACAACTTAGCAAAGAAATAGGCCTATAAGTTGAAGGAACATGAGCATCTCCTTTTTTAAAAACTGGTAAAACATGGGTTTTTTTCCATTCCGAGGGGAAAACAGCATCCCTTAGAGACCTATTAAATAATAATGTAAGGGATTGTGAAATAGTTCTGGCTGTAGCTTTTAACATGCGGTGACTAATCCTGTCAGGACCAACAGCTTTCCCTATATCAAGAATAAAGTATCATAAAAATCTTTTTCTTCGATCATGAAACTAGAAAGTGAATTAATACATTTTCTGACGAAGTTTGGCAGATTTGTATTAGAATCATCAGTACTGGAAACAGAAGTGAAGTAATTATTGAGGATTTCTACCTTTTCCTGGTCACTAAATACCATTTTGGTTAAACCATTAACAATATATTCTAGGGGAGGAATAGAGCGAGGAGAGGAAGAGAAAAAGCTGTTAAGAATTTGCCAAAAAGCACGAGGATTTTCAGCTTTTGCCGTAGAGACACGTGATTCCAAATTACAGAAGAAATCGGCCTTGGCCTTCTTTTTCATATTATTTACTCTGTTTCTCATACCCCTGTATGAAGACCAGTCATCTTGGCGTTTAGAACGTAATGCCTTTTGTTTGAGTCTGTCCCTTATACGACAGGATTTACGTGAAGCCGAATCGAACCAGGGTTTGTCGGAGGGACGGATAGTAACTGTAGAATTTGGTATAAAGATTCTAGCCAGATCTAAAAATTGCCTAGTGAAGTTGGAAACAGCACAATCGATAGAAGCTGCATTAGTAATTAAATCATGCCAATCTACTGTTGATAATGAACCATTAAGGCCAACGTAGTCTGCTCTATTATAATTCCACACAAATCTTTCGTAAGATGATTACAATTATAAGAAAATGATAAATTATAAAAGTCGCTTTATAATCACTTACAGTCTACACTGAATGTCCCACTATCGAGACATTTAATATCAAAAGAAATAAATATAGGATCTAAAAGTGTAGCTGTGTTAGTGGTTACGCGAGTGGGCTCGGTATTAATTTTTACTAGATGATAGTTGGTTACTAATGTATCTAACTTATTGTTTCTGCGTAACAAATCAACATTAAAATCGCCAAGGATAACTATATCAGAACAATAATCAGAGACAGACTCAATGCACCACTCGAAATTTTGATAGAAAGAGTTAGTGGAGTTTGGTGGCCTATAAAATAAACCAATCATAATGCGTCTATTGTGGCACATGACTTCCGCCCAGATGCATTCTAGAGTTGCAGGTTCAAACTCACGCTTACGACAAACTTTTATGGAATCTGAAAAATATATAAGAACACCACCACCAAAAGCATTTCTATCTTTACGTATAAAAGTGGAATAGCCAGAAATAGTAAGAGAATCAATTACGACTGAATCGTCTAGATATGTCTCCGAAAAGCACAAAATGTCAAAATCACTGATGAAAGAATCGAGAAAAGAATTTTTATGTCTAATGCTTCTAGTATTTAAGTGGAGTAAACTCAAGTCAAAGTCGCCATGATTGTTAGGACCAGGGTTTGTTTCAACATCACCACTTAGAATTAAGGTAATAAATAGAGAGGGAAAATCAGCACTATGGAAACCGGATAGACATATATCTAGACAATGATAAACATGTTGGGAAATCCATATTGAATGTATATAGATCATATGTTTAAGTAATGTTAAAAGAAATAAAAAGAAATATGCTGAGTTCAAAAGTATTTTAAATGAGGACATAAACGAGTAGGTACTACCATTGAACCTTCCGATTGACGCCCTATAATCCTCTAAGGAATTACCCATCATCTAGTATACAGTCATAGATAATAATAACAGACAAGTAGAGGGCATCAATCGGAATACAGTCGACTACGAATAAAAAGATTGGTAGAGAGAAATGTAAAAGGTAGACAGAAAGAATAGGGCGAACATGAAAGAGTAGAGTGAAAAAACGATAGACTGAAAGAGAGAAACTAGAAAAAAATTGTGTCTATAACAAAAAACATTCATCGTTGACATAACACTAAAGAGCAAGGGGAAAGAGGAAATTCAGGGAAAAAAAACTATATCATAGTTAATGTCTATCTTTTAGTTATCGAGAGCGGCGATCGCAAGTTCATGTGCATGTATCTAATGTTTTATTGTCAATGTAATATGTTAAAAAACACACTACATATATTGATTTATATTGTATAACTGATAGCTAAAGTTAATTGTGTGTTGAGTATCAATCGTAGTTTGTCATGTTGTGTCTGATTATCGTAAAAATATTAATAGTAATAAAAAAAGATTAATAATTAACATAATAATAAAATCCCCCCCCCAAAAATAGAAAAAAATATGTCTTGATTTTAATTCCTATTTACAGCACCTGTTTTTGATGAGTTAAGAAAACTTGATATAACATGAGTTATCTCCCATGTCTTTTATGTATCATGTAATATATCAAGTTACATCACCAAGTTAGCCAGTGTACAATTCTGAACTGTCAACGCCATCGTTAAATACAGTAGATTAAACTTAGAATAAAACATCCAACATATTTCAAAACGGCATTGTACTTTTTATTCTGACTACTTCCGATGTTTTCAAAAATAAATGTCATGTTTTCCTAATATGATTCGCCACACGCACCCTCAACCTTCCTCTCACACTCAGCCCTTCACACACACCCTTACACATCCTCTCACACTCAGCCTCTCATACACATCCTCACCCAACCCTCTCACACCCAGCCCCTCATACACATCCTCACTCACCCTCTCACAAACAGCCCCTCATACACACCCTCACCCACCTTCTCAAAACCAGCCCCTCATATACACCCTTTCACCATCTCTCACACCCAGCCCCTCATACACACTCCTCATACACAACCTTACCTCCCTCTCACACCCAACCCCTCACACACGACCTTACACACACACTCTCACATACATACGTCCTCGCCCTATCCCCTCACACACAGCCTCACTCATCCCCTCCTCTACCCTCTCACACACACGTTCTCACCCACCCACACTCTCACCTCCTCAACCCCCCCACCTTACATACACACGCACACCAACGCACACCCTTGTATATTTGAATAAAGCGTAAAAATAGTTTGAAAATACCTTACCGTACAAGAGGCCGAAGTGCACGTCCCTTTACAAAACTCATACTCTTGACCTGTCTTATCGTCCGCATGACCACCCTAACACTGACCACCCTGGGGACCGGAACCGGAAGTGGAAGTAAATTATAAGTGTATTTGCATAAAATCAAGCCAGCTGATCAAATTGATGAAGTAAACACCAAACATTTTAAAAGCAGTTTTTATTTTTCGTCCTTGTTTCTAGAATTCTTCTCTCGAAAAATATGTAATTAATTATTTGTTTGGTGTCCATTCAAACCTAAATGACGAAATTTATTACGATAATATTTGTAAACAAACTCAGCAGAGAGATACATTTTGATTGGTCATTTGGCTATAACGAATTATAAATAGATATTTCAGGAATTGAATGGGTTCATTCAGTTGCGTGTTCTTTGAACAACTTTTATCTATGAATTACCTTAACGAGATAATTCATGATTACAGATTTCACAAGGAAATCAACATTATTGTACTTTATTCTAACAATTTTACCATCCAGACTCATTTACTAAGTAGTAGAAAATCTATACAAAAATGCTTGAATGCTAATGGACAACACAAGCTACATCATAGTGACTCAAAATTTGTACATGGCACAATAAAAGGAAAATTCACATCACGACAAAAAAAATGCTCTATGATCTGTTAATTCTGTTTGTTCACTCTTAAGCAAATGGTTAAAATAATGACAACTTACAATTCACATTTGTCTGGAAGCAATGAAAATGTTAGCCGTTTATTTTCTTGTTTCACAGGAAATGTTGGGCACGCGGATGCATCCTGGGAATGTACTGAAATATAGAAAAAAAAATATGGGACAAAAGTACAGAATGTTTGATTTAAATTTTGCAGATTCAACAAAGAAAAGTTAAATGGAATCGGCCATTAAATTGAAACCACTTTTGTACCTGTATGACCTGTATTAATTGTCAGTCATTCTCACCCGTAAAATTGTTCCTTACATCGAAATATATGCAATCAAGTCTCCTCGGTCTAGATTATGGTTTTATTTACTTTCACTTTGATACGCTTTATATGAGTTCTTGTTTGTCTGCAATTGTTACCGTCCATCCCCTGACTACACCACTCTATACATATTGTTACTGTCCATCCCCTGACTACACCACTTTATACATATTGTTACTGTCCATCCCCTGACTACACCACTCTATACATATTGTTACCGTCCATCCCCTGACTACACCACTCTATACATATTGTTACCGTCCATCCCCTGACTACACCACTCTATACATATTGTTACCGTCCATCCCCTGACTACACCACTCTATACATATTGTTACCGTCCATCCCCTGACTACACCACTCTATACATATTGTTACTGTCCATCCCCTGACTACACCACTCTATACATATTGTTACCGTCCATCCCCTGACTACACCACTCTATACATATTGTTACCGTCCATCCCCTGACTACACCACTCTATACATATTGTTACAGTCCATCCCCTGTCTACACCACTCTATAGATATTGTTACTGTCCATCCCCTGACTACACCACTCTATAGATGTTGTTACCGTCCATCCCCTATCTACACCATTCTATACATATTGTTACCGTCCATCCCCTGACTACACCACTCTATACCTATTGTTACCGTCCATCCCCTGACTACACCACTCTATACATATGTATGCCCTGTTCGAGCCTTTATGACTCTATGCTAGCTGATGTATTCCTATGTAAAGTCAATGTACACTTAAAGTAACTATACTCTATACCTGGCCATCACTACACCACTCTATACCTAATCCGTACACCACATCTTGTACATAATAACTGATGTATTCCTATGTAAAGTCAATGTACACTTAAAGTAACTATATCAGAGCTGGCCATCACTCGTTAAAAAGCGGATAAGATTACGCTTTATATACAATGATATAATTAATATTTTGTTTCATATAACCAATTGATCAATTATATGTTGATTTGAATGTTGGTGAGTTGTAAGACTTTAAGTTAAATAAATAATGCACATCACAGATATGAAACGTGCGAGTTTATTTTAATCACGAATGCTTTGTAGTACAGGGTGAGTGCAAGAAATAAACACAAAATATCATATGTAGATATATAGAGTAGTCTTTATTTAAAATTAAGAAACATGTTTTCACCGAGAATTAGTATTCCCGATCATGTGGACCATAACATCAAGCGGACATATTTTTACTCATAGAGACATTGGCTAGGACAATCGACACAGACATTGATACATGCTGTTTATATTTATCAGTTTTATTAATCAGTTGTAAATAACAATAAGCTTAATATTCTAGTTCTAAATGTTTGTGGAATTTTTAAGAATAATCCAGTGCCCCGAATTTGTAGAATTTATTAATACTTTTGATATTTTATGTTTGACCGAAACAAAAACTGGTAATGTTTATATCCTTGAAATACCAGGTTTTAATACTATAATGAAAAACCGTTTTGAATGTAAGAGAGTAAGATGACACTGAAGATTTGACGAATCATATATTACAGGAAAAATTAACGTCAACTTCTTTGATATGTACAACATAGCAGAAATTAGAAGTAGTAAAGATGAACAGAAGAATAATTTTGGAAATCAACTAATTAATTTGTGTAAGTTTAATTATTTATATACATGTAATGGTCGAGATGGCAGCGACGAAAGTTTTGGCTATGTGATATGCTCGTCAAATCTATTCAAATTTGTTGATGACTAGAGTTTTAGACTTCAGCTCCTTACACTCGGATGCCCATTGTCCGATTTCTTTCACGATTCATTCTAAAGACTATCAGATCGACGGTCAGTCAATCGATACATATAATTTCCAACCCAAAGAATTGATTAATAGGTGGGATGATACGAAAATACCGGAATTCTCTGATAACCTTGATATTGAGAAGATACACGACATTTTAAGATTTATTGTGGAGACTCCTGATAATTATAATTTAGACGATGATAACTTAGAGTGTGGTAATGTATTAGTAAATGCCGTTAAGACTACTTTGGGTACACGACAAACTAATACTATAGGTAACTTCTGTTCGTGTAAACATAAGGCGAAATCAAAACCCCGGTTTAATAGAGAATGATACAAAGAGAGAAAAAAGATCGACGTGATCAGAATCAATATGGACGTCATAAAAATGACTTTTTCTTTCACAAATATAAAACGTCTGAAAAATCGTACAAAAGAACTATGAATAAATGTATTTATTTTTATAGACGTCATACGAGGTCAAAATTTAATTAATTAAAAAGTAGTAATCCAAAAGATTATTATAACAATTGTTAGCTGTTTCGGAAAATTATTTACTGGGGTATTAAATGAAAGAAAATTTTCAAGGAGATATCAGCTTAGGAAAATCTCGACTTGAGGAAATCTCAAGTTGAGATGTTTTATACAAGTGGGGCCTGGAACAGTATATTTTATCAATAGACAGTGCCCTTCTTGAAAATTTAAGTGAAATAATTTTGAGTGAACTTCGGATTTACATACAGTTATTTATGCTTCTGTACGCTGATGATACATTTATTTTTTTATGAATCCCCGGATGAAATGCAAAAATCGTTGAATAATTTTCAGCAATATTGTAAATTATGGAAACTGGATGTTAACGTAAGTAAAACAAAGGTCATGATATTTAGTAAAAGAAAGAACAGACAGCATCATTGTTTTGTATTCAATGACAAAATATTAGATATTGTAGATTTCTTTACATACTTAGGTATAACTTTTAAGTTTAATGGATGTTTTCTTAATGCTAGAAAAGGACTTATTGAACAAGCACAAAAGTCTATTTTCTCTATTTTTAGAAAAATACGGCATCAAGCAATACCTGTTGATCTACAGCTGAAGCTCTTTGCTTCACTGGTCGAACCTATCTTAATATACGGTTCAGAAATATGGAGATATGAAGATTTAAAACTTCTTGAACAAACACACCAGAAATTTTGCAGAAGAATTCTTAATGTTTGGTCTACAACTCCAAACTATATTGTTTACTGGGAGCTAGGACGGTATCTGTTAGATATAAAAGTTAAATTAAGAATGCTGAATTTCTGGAATCAATTTCTTATAAATGAAAATAAATTAAGCAATATTTTATACAGATTGATGTCAAAATGACACTGTAATGGACAAATGATGGCTTGATCACATCAAACAGACCTTTAATAATATTGGATACACGTATGTGTTTGATAATGAATTCCAAATGACTTGGAATTTTTATGATTTTAAATTAAACGTCTTCAGGATTTATTTTACAAAGATGGTTCTCAGATATGGAGTCTTCTTCAAAAGGTCAATACTATTTGAACATTAAAAGAAAATTTTATTTTGAAATACTTAAAAAAGTTATCTGACCAAAATAGAGTTTTGATAGCTAAATTACGCACATCTAATATTTAATTCCCAATAGAAACTGGACGTTGGAGCAATATACCAAGGGACGAAAGGCTGTGTTGTTTATGTAAACAATATATCTGGGATGAAAGGCTGTGTTGTTTATGTTAACAATAAATCGGGGATGAAAGGCTGTGTTGTTTATGTTAACAATATCTCGGGGATGAAAGGCTGTGTTGTTTATGTTAACAATATATCTGGGATGAAAGGCTGTGTTGTTTATGTTAACAATATAGCAGGGATGAAAGGCTGTGTTGTTTATGTAAACAATATATCTGGGATGAAAGGCTGTGTTGTTTATGTTAACAATATATCTGGGATGAAAGGCTGTGCAGTTTATGTAAACAATATATCGGGGATGAAAGGCTGTGTTGTTTATGTAACAATATATCTGGGATGAAAGGCTGTGCAGTTTATATTAACAATATATCGGGGATGAAAGGCTGTGTAGTTTGTGTTAACAATATATTTGGGACAAAAGGCTGTGTTGTTTATGTAAACAATATATCGGGGATGAAAGGCTGTGTTGTTTATGTAAACAATATATCTGGGATGAAAGGCTGTGCAGTTTATGTTAACAATATATCGGGGATGAAAGGCTGTGTTGTTTATGTAAACAATATATCGGGGATGATAGGCTGTGTTGTTTACGTAAACAATATATCTGGGATGAAAGGCTGTGCAGTTTATGTAAACAATATATCGGGGATGAAAGGCTGTGTTGTTTATGTAAACAATATATCGGGGATGAAAGGCTGTGTTGTTTATGTTAACAATATATCGGGGATGAAAGGCTGTGTAGTTTATGTTAACAATATCTCGGGGATGAAAGGCTGTGTAGTTTATGTTAACAATATATCTGGGATGAAAGGCTGTGCAGTTTATGTAAACAATATATCTAGGATGAAAGGCTGTGTTGTTTATGTTAACAATATATCTGGGATGAAAGGCTGTGTTGTTTATGTAAACAATATATCTGGGATGAAAGGCTGTGCAGTTTATGTAAACAATATATCGGGGATGAAAGGCTGTGTAGTTTATGTTAACAATATATCTGGGATGAAAGGCTGTGCAGTTTATGTTAATATCTCGGGGATGAAAGGCTGTGTAGTTTATGTTAACAATATATCGGGGATGAAAGGCTGTGCAGTTTATGTTAACAATATATCGGGGATGAAAGGCTGTGTAGTTTATGTTAACAATATATCGGGGATGAATTTCATTATAAATTTATGTGCAGAAACGAAGATATAAGTGATATCACATTAAAATACTTGGCCAATTACTTTATCCAAAATCCGAATGTGTATAGATATGAGCGACTTCTGATTACAGGAAATGTTGAAATATCGAAAAAGTTAGCATTCCTTTTGAAGAAAATGTTACCTTTAATTTGATTGTATTTCCTACACTTGTTCTATATAAACTATCTGGTACGTAGAGTTGTATGTATACATGTACCTTACTATCCATCTTGTCATGTATTTGATTGTTAATACCTGTATGCCCTAATGTTACACATTTCCATGCGTCAGAGTGTATTAATAAAATCTGAAATCTGTTAAGTAAAGCAGTTACGTATCTTAGTTTTATACAAAATATTTTAAATGAATGTGGATCGATGTACACTTGGAATTCCCAATTACAGGGAAATTTGAACCCACAATGGATTACACTAACTGATAAACAAATATTGTACGACCTATTTGTGCAAAAATGGAATAATGATGTTTTTGATTCTTCGAAATCTGTTCGTTATAGTATTTATAAAAATGATTGTAATTTTGAAAAATATTTATATATATATATGTGTGTATTATAGTGACACAGGGACCTGGGACGGATTCCTTACCCATACTTAATAAATAAATGTATTTATATATAAATGTGTGTATTGTAGTGACACAGGGACTTGGGACGGATTCCTTACCCATAGTCAATAAATAAATCTATTTATATATAAAAGTGTGTATGTGTGTATTATAGTGACACAGGGACTTGACACAGTTTCCTTGCCCACGGTCCACATGTATGTATTATAATTTGATCGTGAGTCGAGAATTCGTGCCAAACCCCTGTGGTTAGAACTATTGTCGTTACTATGTTAACATTTCACTTTCTCGTGTCTGTAAATATTCCTCGACCTACTATAACATCGACTGCTGTATGTAGGTATTTATGATATAATCAGGGCTGTTGAGATCAGGACGATAGAATCAGGTCACCCTACACGATTACTACAGAGTCGTACAAACACTTGTTCCGTCAAACACAGTCTGTCACAACAATGTGCGTGTATGACACGTCTCAATGACGCTGAAATTATAACGAGTTCATACGATGGTGTAATCGGAAACTAGATCCTTTTATCAACCCTAAAGAAATATCACTTTCAAAATCTGACAACACATACTTACATATACACAGAAATACTAGCCACACACCGGTCGTAGTAAATCTACCAGCCATCGCTGTCGTTTCACGATGTCCAGGTTGACCATCACATAATCCCGGACACTGGACAGTTGAGGATTTACTGACAACTTATGTCGAAGTTACCGAGGGGTTCGATCATGTGTGATACATTCTCCTGACACACAGGGATGATATATATTTATTTCGTTTTAAAAGAGGCCCAGTGTGGGATAATTCATTTTATAATAAGAATTAAAAAACTGTTTCTTAGAGAAAACACGTAATATATTCCAACGTAGCGAGTTTTATGCTTACCAGTAATAAACTTCTCAACTCATAATATTTATCTATATATATATATACTGTACAAATGACACTTTGCCATAGGGAAAATGTATTATTTGAAACAATTAAAAGTAAAAATAGACAGTGTAAAACCAGATCAGGAAAAAAACAAAACAGCAACAACAACAACAACAACAACAACAACAACAACAACAACAACAACAACAACAACACAAACATCACCACCACAACAACACAGGAACCGAGCCTGTGTATCTGTTGCGACAATCAACACGTCTACAACACAAGACACACAAAACGGGGGCAACAACTTCTGAATATTGTACAAATTAAAGCCTTTATGATAATTAACTTTGTCATTTTTTTCTTCTTAAAAACATGTTTATCATAATTTTGAGAGTTATGCGCCCACTTAATGCTGTGGCAATATAACTCGAGTGAACACATGACAATATAACTCGGATTAACTAAAACATGACAGGATAACTTGAGTGAAAACATGACAATATAAGTTGAGTGAACACATGACAGGATAACTTGAGCGAAAGCATGACAATATAAGTTGAGTGAACACATGACAGGATAAGTTGGATGAAAGTTGACGTAGAGTGAAAAGTTTCCTATATGTTATACATATGTAATATGTGCCTGAGTGATTTTTGTTACATTGAACAAATTTATTAAAAAAATGAACGATAGGCTACCCAACGGGAACCCCAGCTATATTATATATATATTGTACAATTAACATCGCGGCTGGTTGCTTAAATCCTTAAAGTGAAATATAAACAAACTAATGATCCGTGACGTGTCTTAACAGCACGCACAAACTATTTTCTGTAAATATTAACAGAAGAATCAGTCAAATGGAACACAAAACGACGGGGTACAGACATAGTCATTACCGAACAAACGATCTCGAATTCTGTTACTGTAAAGTGTTCAGGACAGTAATTTGGAGCACTTTCAGTGAATACGACAGCCATTGTGATGTCAAAATGGACAATGACGTTACGTCATGAATTCGAAAAATGACGCAACACAATGACTGCTTCTGTTTGATTTTGTCATTTATATGTCGTCATAGAAACACTTTTCTGAATGTGATAAATAGTGCCTTAAATTTGTTTTCATTTCAAACGATATTTTTAGAAACTCGCTTCGAAGTTTTAAATTTTGTCCGACACAACTCATAAGATAAAAAGACTCAATATATAAAATTTCATATGAAACGATAACTCATTGAAAATCCTATATTCTGACTTTTTCGATCAGATTTTAAAATGCTAGCTGTTCTTAATGTTGGTATGAATAGTGCCATTCCCAATCGTCAGTAAAGTCGGTCAGAAAGCCAATTACTGTTTACTTTTTCTGAAATTTAGGGAAGGAAAATTGAATACTTCAACACACGACGGATACACAAAAATAGAAGCTGGAAATGATACAAAAATGCCATTTTGTTGGTGTCCTGATGGAGAATAATCTGAATCAAAATCAACATCATCCAAAAATAAAGCATTACACTTTAATTTTTAAATTTATTTATAAATAACAAACATATAACATGACATATCCACAAGTCTACACAAAACATCACTGACAATAATGTAGGTATTTAATGTACACAATTCACATATATATTTGCATGCCAACAAAATTTGGGGAAATTTGTAGTTACTAGTACAATAACATTTCAGAAAGTTTCTCCATTTAGTACACAACTTCATCCAGGTATTCATAGGCTGGAACGAATGTAAACCTGTAACAAAGAATGCGATCAGTCTATTTATTTACCACACACGGCGTTTTTGTGAAAATACTACAATTATAATGTAGATTTAAAAGCCAGAGGTTGTAAATTTCTAGTGAATGTATAAATAAAGTGTGACTGGAAAAAATATTTCATAAAATCAACCAAGAACAAGTGAGATGGTGTTATATATCAGAGAATCACAATTTTTAGTGCTCATTAGTGGAAATGTTTTCCGGATCTAAGAGATAAAATGACATACTTTTCTATCCTTGGTCGATTTCCGGGTCGTTTTCCCGGTCGTAACCATGGTTTCCACCACTTCCTGTCTCCTGGCCCGCGTGATATAATCTTTCCATTTTTCCGTCGCTGTACTTTCAGTAACCTGAAGAACACAGAGTGATCGTGTGAACGTTGTAGTCAGGACAGACGCTTTGTAATAGACCCGTCAAAATATCGCCTTAAACTTTCAGATTTAACGAAGTAATTAACTGATACCAGAAGTTAGTATAACGTTACAGTTGATAATAAAAATTGTTTGACAGCAGTGACGACGCTGACAAACTTTGCTGTATCGTATCTTATAGGACTTGCAAGGATTAAATAAATGTGTTTTATCTTAATTACCAGTCCTCCTGACGTTTCTTTCATTTTCCGTGAAGACATCAAACCTAAGTCGAACAACTTCGGATCTGTCTGTATAACGATACCGAACATTGATCGGACGAAGTGTCACATTGTATAAAGGGAGGTGCACGGACAGCATAATTTAACAACCTTCATATTTGTCCATATTTCAGAGTGTTAGGGTGTGCTATAGATTTCTATCAATGGTTACTTACATTTGACATTCACCAGCCACTGTATCCACGAAGACGAACGGCCCTAGTGCCCGGCTAGGCAAAGACTCACAAGTGACTGCTTCTCCGTCCAGTTCTGTGTCTATAGTTCTGAAGCTGACCACTGGTCTTCTTATAACCCTAGGTAAGTACATTGATGTAGATATGTAGAAATAAAACTGACCACTGGTCTTCTTATAACCCTAGGTAAGTACATTGATATAGATATGTAGATATAAAACTGACCACTGGTCACGTGATAACCCTAGGTAAGTACATTGATGTAGATATGTAGATGTAATGTTAAAAAGGGCACAGACGAGAATGACACCTGATACAAATACAGAATTTAAACACAGTGTAGTCGAATAACGCATTATGAGTTAATTAATAATATACATCTACATGAAAAAACTAACATTTAAGTTAAAGAGGGACTTTTAATGTTAAATTCACTATGGAATATAAAATTGTAATGTTAAAATGTCATTTTTTATTCCTAGAATTCCTGTAAATTTTGAATAAATAATTTTATAACAAAGAGCATAGATGTATTCCTGAGATAATCAGAAACAATTAACACATTATTCCTTATCAAGCATTCTCTCTGTTATTCAAGTAATATACCCTAGAGTGTTTTTCATTGGCCGCGCCAGTCAGAAATCGATCGTAGTGTACAAATACAAACAATGACGTGACGTCAACAATGGCCAAAATCAAAATGCCAAATGCCTTCGTTTGGTCCTTTTCCTGCACAATTTTCACTTTTAACCTATCGAAGTCTAACCTTTCTAAGGTAAATGATAACATAGAGTATCTTAATTTTTCGTCACAAGGGATGTCACAGATCTCCGAAATGACTTAAAGTTTGACATGGAAATAACCGTTTTCTACAATTTTTTTCTGAATAATAACTCACGCGAAAAAGTAAATTGGTATTAATTATATTTAATTCTATAAAGACGTTTTACTAAGTTCACCAAAGACTTGTTTAAAATAAGAAAAGAAAAAAAAAAAAAAAAAACATTGGACTCGTTTCATAAATTACGTAGATTGAATGGAAATTCTCTATAGATATGTTAACTTTTCAGTCATTTGATAAAGATATTTAGATATATAACACTCACCTTTTCCCTCGCTTAAACATCTTTACTAACAACAATGGAGGTAGCGTCACGGTTTCTACAGTGACGGTCCTAAAAACAAATAATCGACATATATATACATATATAAAGAACACAAGGTCAACGTCTTAAAATACAAGCTGTATTTTGGCGAGGGTGAAGAAAGACAAAAGTAGGGAGCCTCTGTCTTTCTGTCTCGGGCCTATCCTGCAGAAATGATTAAAAAAAAACAAAGAAAATACAAACATGTCAATATACCAACTTGTCAACATCGAAAACCATAAAATCAAAACTCCAACCTTCTGTTGTTAAATCTTTGTCTACCCGACGTTGACGTCACGCTGAAGTTTGCCTGATGACCTACGCCAAAAGAATTGTTCCGCGCGGAAATATAATTCCAAACTTCAACGATTATGAGAGAGATTTTATGAATTTTTCGTTCATTAAAACATAAATATCACTAAATACAACAGTTTTCTTTAAGCAAGTTATATAAACATTTCCATACCCAAACTGTTCATACTTTTTATAGAGAAACTCAAAATGTGAAAATGTTACAATTTTTAGTATTTTTTAACAGACAAATACAGTGTATGATTAAGACCGATCGTCAAGAAATGTTTGATAAAACTCGATGGTAGCCAAGACAACAACAGCGTGTTTTAACTGACTTCTGCATTTCTAAAATTCTTACATTTCACATCGACCTTCTATGTATGGTACATAAAGTGTGCCATTATCATGGCGATTATTAAATCGCGGACAAGAAGAGACGTTTAGATTGTCTTCCGTTGTTCCAGATGGTGTTGTTCCGGTGACACCGGAAGTTGTACCGGCGTCTTGTTCAGCCTCGGTTTGGGATGTTTGGGTTGATGATGGCGACGAGGTGGTAGCACCATGTGACAGTTGGACACCTACATGACAAGAAGCAGCAATCCTAAGCATGGTTCAAAACAGATTTCACTTTTCATTGGTCTACTCCATCTTTTATAAATTTCAGAAAATTGAATAAAATTTATGTAAACAATACCGCAGATGTTTTAGTGTAAATAGGTATATGTTATTTGACATTTCAAGCGCTATTCTATCTCAACTGCCAGAACGATATAACTTAAGCACGGAGGTGGTTATCTTTTACTACGAATCACAGTGATATTTTGCTAAAACATTAAGTGTTCTTAGACCACAACGGAATAACAAGCCGTTAAAAATAGACATAACGTTTTAAAACTGCTGAATACCGTGAAATTTGTTTACGAGAAATCAAGTTCCAACAAAATGAATATTTTCCTAAAATACTCGAGCCTCATTAACGAAAGGAAATTCACAGAAATGTTTCACTTTTACGCCAAGCGATTTCCAAAGAAAGAAAGAAAGAAAGAAACAAACAACGACAACTTACTTAGACACCCAATCGTAATTAAGCCGATGATGTAGACCCTGTCCATACTTAATCTGACTTGTTGCTGATGTGTGAAGAATCTTACTGATTCGGACAATGGATTGATGATCTTATATAGGAAACTGGACATCCCAAAAACAAGAAAACAAGATTTTTGACGTCAAAATTGTTTTTGTTTTTAAGGTCAGTGGAGATGGGGACGTCACCACAAGCCACGGATGTGGAGACCTTGAACCCTCGGGGGCCATAAACGGGATATTTCTTTACTTAAAATATAGTAATGTTATAAAAGTCATTTTTTATAACGCCTGCTGGTCTTTTCCCTAGGAAAAACCACATAACTCTGTAACAATTAAATACTTGTTTACACAATACAGTCAACAACTTACAGGATTTCTTAAAACTGATGCTTTTTCATTTGCGCGTTTGATTATTTCCCTTTTTAGGACCCCATTGTTGACTCAAATGTCTCGCTTGTTGACCATTAACGTCTGTGAGGTGTGGGATCTATCATATTAGGCCATACCAGGCCTATAAACTGACCCTTGTACTGGTCAATTCGGTAAAACACCAGTACGTCCTGTTATCTCCAATGTACAGTATAAACACACACATAAAACTTCTAAGTTGACCGAAGTTCAAAAGAATGTTACTTATAAACGGAAGTTATAGGGGGAATACTTTAGTAAATGTCACGTTAGTTATACACAAAACAGGAAATGGTATCTATAGCTTATTTACGTGGAAAGCGCGTGCGTAGGTTCGATATCAAATCTTATAAGATTGTAAAGAATATACGTAAGTGATTTCCACTATTTGATTAGATTTAGAATAAGATTGAGCCAAACATTGAATTAAAATGTGCATCAAAGTTTCGTCCTTCTTGACTCGTCAGTGATGCCATTGGCTTCAAGCTTGAAGCCCAAGAGGAGACTGTGAAAAATTCCGAGTGATCGAAAGAAAAGTCAAAATCTAGACAGGGAGGTGCACTGGTCCCATAATTCAATACATTTCGTAACAACTGATGGTTTAAAACTTCTTCTAATCACTGTTATGAGGCCAAATATCAATTCTCTAAAGCAACGTATCATAACATATCATCTTTAATTGTCATGTATTTACTGACTGATTGGATTTGTTTATATTGTTATAACTTGCTATTTCGTGAAATAAGTACAACTGTTTTTTATATACTAAACGATTGTACTAAAGACACAAATTAACAGCTCTCTTTTTAATCCAACGTTAGAGTGAGATAAAGTAGAGACAGATCACGAATTAAAATGTATCATACAGATGGTTCGTCCTTTTAGGACTCGTCATTGATGCTACATTATACAGCTGTTTCGTCATTCTAAGATTCTTCAGCGATGCCACATCATACAGCTGTTTCGTCCTTCTAGAACTCGTTAGTGATGTTACATCATGCACCAGTTTCGTCCTTCTAGGACTCGTCAGCGATGTTACATCATACAGCTGTTTTGTCCTTCTAGGACTCGTCAGCGATGTTACATCATACAGCTGTTTTGTCCTTCTAGGACTCGTCAGCGATGTTACATCATACAGCTGTTTCGTCGTCTAGAACTCATTAATGGCGATAAAGAACTCTGCATTGAAACCTGAATTGCATATGAGGAAACCCTAAGTATATATTCTGAAATGTGTCTCCATTAGAACGCATTTAAAAGCACGTGGTTTGCAGTTTACAATAAAAGTCGGTAATTGAATCAGCCTGAATTACGAGACACGAACATAAGGATAATTACAGGGGTATGTTTGATTGTGGAGAGAGAAGTGCGGAAGCACGTGCTTGCTGAATGAAGTTTAAATCTTTGTTTAAATTATCGAGCCTTTCTGGATGTCACCGATGAAGTGTGGGTGTTCAGTCTGGTATCTCATGTAGAGTACGTCATCAAACTCTGAGTATATAAAATGACCAATCAAATCATTAGATAGTTACGTACAATAATGACATATCTAAATGCGATAACTTTAAAATAGTATTCTTATTTATTACCCATTGAAATGGACAATTAATACTTAGAGCCCCTTGCATCATTAACAAATAAAAACCCATATATATATGAAGCAGTTTTCGAGTGTAGTATATCATCTTTTAGATTTGTATGGCACTAACCACTGGTGCGTTTGGTAGGATATACTAAGTAGTCCCATTTTCATGTTTAGGTTTCTTTACACAAGTCCTTATAGAACAACTTACTTATGATAGACTGTACTAGAATAAACTCATGGCAATACCGTTGTAGAATTTAACGAATATAATAAAACGGATATGTTTAAAATGTCACACAAAATTAAAGGACATGTTTAAAATGTCACACAACATTTACAGATCTGTTTGAAATGTCATACATAATTAACCGATATGTTTAAAATGTCATACAAAATTAAAAGACAGGATTAAAATGTCATACAAAATTTACGGATATGTTTCAAATGTCATACAAAATTTACGGATATGTTTCAAATGTCATACAAATTGACTGATATGTTTCTAATGTCATACAAAATTAACTGATATGTTTAAATGTCATACAAAATTAACTGATATGTTTCTAATGTCATACAAAATTTACGGATATGTTTCTAATGTCATACAAAATTAACGGATATGTTTCAAATGTCATACAAAATTTACGGATATGTTTCAAATGTCATACAAATTAACTGATATGTTTTAAATGTCATACATAATTACCCGATATGTTTAAAATGTCATACAAAATTAACTGATATGTTTTAAATGTCATACATAATTACCCGATATGTTTAAAATGTCATACAAAATTAAAAGACAGGATTAAAATGTCATACAAAATTTACGGATATGTTTCAAATGTCATACAAATTAACTGATATGTTTCAAATGTCATACAAATTGACTGATATGTTTCTAATGTCATACAAAATTAACTGATATGTTTAAATGTCATACAAAATTAACTGATATGTTTCTAATGTCATACAAAATTTACGGATATGTTTAAATGTCATACAAAATTAACTGATATGTTTCTAATGTCATACAAAATTTACGGATATGTTTCTAATGTCATACAAAATTAACGGATATGTTTCAAATGTCATACAAAATTTACGGATATGTTTCAAATGTCATACAAATTAACTGATATGTTTTAAATGTCATACATAATTACCCGATATGTTTAAAATGTCATACAAAATTAAAAGACAGGATTAAAATGTCATACAAAATTTACGGATATGTTTCAAATGTCATACAAATTAACTGATATGTTTAAATGTCATACAAAATTAAAGGACATGTTTAAATTGTCACACAACATTTACGGATCTGTTTAAAATGTCATACATAATTACCCGATATGTTTAAAATGTCATACAAAATTAAATGACAGGATTAAAATGTCATACAAAATTAAAAGACAGGATTAAAATATCATACAAAATTTACGGATATGTTTCAAATGTCATACAAATTAATTGATATGTTTCTAATGTCATTCAAAATAAACTGATATGTTTCTAATGTCATACAAAATTAACTGATATGTTTCTAATGTCATACAAAATTTACGGATATGTTTCTAATGTCATACAAAATTTACGGATATGTTTCAAATGTCATACAAATTAACTGATATGTTTAAATGTCATACAAAATTAACTGATATGTTTCTAATGTCATGCAAAATTAACTGATATGTTGAAATGTCATACAAAATTAACTGATATGTTGAAATGTCATACAAAATTAACTGATATGTTTAAATGTCATACAAAATTAACTGATATGTTGAAATGTCATACAAAATTAACTGATATGTTTCTAATGTCATACAAAATTAACTGATATGTTGAAATGTCATACAAAATTAACTGATATGTTGAAATGTCATACAAAATTTACGGATATGTTTCAAATGTCATACAAATTAATTATATGTTGAAATGTCATACAAAATCAGAAAATATTAAAATGGAAATGAAATAAAGAATATAATAAAACAATTATTTAACCTGAAAATGAAACGTCATACAATAAACGGTTATGACTACAATGACATACAGAATTTACAAGTTAACTGAGACTTTTAAATGACATTAAAAAGGTTAAGGTTAATTCTTCCTTATACATGACCAAGAACATAACAAACCCTGAGTGACAGGTAGATTTGTAAACAAACTGACAAGACACCGGACAGTCGTCTGTACGAAATGACCAGTACAGTGTAATACGTCTTTGACCAGTAAGAATGATGACTTCATGGTCCTCACGTCACAAAAGTGACCATTGCTGGAGACAGTTATTTATAGGAGAACCAATATATTGGGGCTCCTTAGGGATAAAGTATAAACAACACATACATAACATAAATCAATATGGATTTCTTCTCGTAAAGATAAAACTAAACACTAACTAACAAAGAATCATGAATATAAAACATTGTTTCTGCATTTTATTGTAATATTTTATGGATAGATAACAACATATTCCCTGTCGGTGGCCCCGGTGCATCAGAGGGTACGGTGCATTATGACGTCTGTCGGAGATAAAACAGTACTTGACGTAGAAAATATTTTTTGTCGACCGTGTGTGGTTTGGAGGGTCAGGGAGCCTATATAAGATCAACCAATTGTCCGGAGAAACACAGATTACCTAAACTGACCACCTACTACTAGACATCTCAAAACAGCTGATTTACTATGGAGAGGTTCTTTATCATAGGGGCTTGTGTCCTGGCTATCGGGTCTATATGTAAGTACACTTGTTAAACTTCTTCAAAATTCTTTGAGTTCTTACTACTTCTGCCAACAAAAAAAGTTTTTTTTGTTAAAACTTTTTATCATGAATTTATTTGTAAATGCATCGCATTGAACAAAATTATCAAATGTGGATAAATGTTGGTTGAAAAAATACCATGGATCATTAAAAAAAATCGAAATTTACAAAAATGTTATTTGAAACAGGAAGTTGATGATACGAAGGGACACAATTTACAGGTAAATGTAAATATAGCCAACAAACGGAATAGAAGCCACTTCTTTTTTCTTTCTAAAAAACAACTTCAGTAATATTCACACATTTATTTTCTTATTTGTGAAATCTTACAACATTTCTATGTCTGTAGAGACACGGTTTTATACCTTATATTGTTGACACGAATTGTGAATAGATAGAAGTATTGAAGAAATCAGCAGGTACACCTGTCATTTATTTAATTCTATTGTCTTTATCGTTTATTCAAACAGCTGGAATTTTTTCAGATATTTTCATAAGTAACAGTAAGTAGAAGTTGCATTTTTAACCTTTAGGCATTCATACGACAAATGGTGCCACTACATCGTCTCCTCCAATGACGACAAACTCCCAAACAGACGTCACTTCCGGATCGTCACCAGCTACAGTAACTGACGTTGTCATGGACGACCTAAACAACGTGACCACTTGTCCAAGATACACTTACAAGCTGGAAAATGAGACGCTTTATGTGTCGTACATAGAAAACAGCTGTGAAATGTAAGTAAATAGGTTTTATTTCTATATAAAACATTTCACATGTTATATCTAATATAGAACTCTAAGATCAGCGAGAAAATTTCACAATATCTCGCTATACAAACAGAACATTGTAATATTGTAATAATGTATGATTTTTTCTAATTCATAACTTCAATCTTTAGTTGATAATACATTCTATTTGGTTTTAGGGTTGTTACAGTTGAAAAATTATCTCTACCCCCATTAAAGAGAATTGAGCAATTCAAACGCAGACCCAGGTAAGTGTTGAATCCAATTTTCACCCCTCCGTTTAACTCGGTTTACGGTATAACATCCAGAAAGATGGGGCCGAGGATGGGGAGCTTTTTTATATACTGATTTACCAGATAGATGCTTCACTATATTTATTTTTCACTTATTTGGAGAATAGAATAAAAAAAAATTGGATACATTTAAAATGAAATGTAGAGAATAATCATTTGCCCGTTGCATTACTTTGAGAAAAGTTAACTCTTTCTCCTTCAGGCAAACGTTTGAACCATCCGAATAAAGGATTTTATAAATATGCCATATTTGAATATTTGATAATTTTTTCCCCTTCATTCTATATCATCATATTATCATCCTTACATGTGTGTCAGAAGATAGGTCTGGCGAGCTATAATACTGAAACAAAGATGAATTAAGATAATTTTGGTAATGACAAACCAAACATTAGGACATGGAGAGGTGATTGTTGCTGCTGGTGGAAATTTGTTTGGTATCGGAAGAACTTTGTTTCAGCCATGCACGTTTTAATTCATTTCACTTGTATCGATGAAAGACAATTGATATAATGCAACACAATTTACGTATATCATTTTCTAAACTCAAAATTTCAAAAATAAAATTTTAGATAATTATATTTTAAAATAATATACAATTATTATAATAATATTACATATAAAATATTACATATAATGTAATGACTACATTACAAACATAACATAGTACTTATTACATGAAACACATCCAGGATATTGTTTATAACGATGTACAGTTAATTATAGACATCCTACATCAATATTGATTACACCCGTATGGCAGAAGAAAGTGAAAAAACACGAGATGTGACAAACTCTAGAAAAGTTTGCAAGTTTTGAAAAGTGTTTTTACTAGTGTTGTTCATTGTAGGAGAGACCGATTTACAATAAATTGATTAAATTCTCTCTCTCTCTCTCTCTCTCTCTCTCTCTCTCTCTCTCTCTCTCTTACTTTCTCTCTCATTCTCTTCGCATAATAATTGTATTTAAACATGTCGTCCTGTCTTGTTAATATGTATTTTGTCAAACTTTTTAGGAAAGTGCTTAATATAAGTTAGAAAACTTGTGCCCAATCCTACCTGTATATTTGATACCACTAGAATATGTTTAAATCGAAAATAAATTTCGACGATATTACTGTTATCAGGGTTATCAGGAGACCAGTTGTCAGCTTCAGACCTGTACTCACGGAGGGAGAACCAGTTTCCTGTGAAGCTTTACCTAATCGTTCTCTTGGACCATTCGTTTTTGTGGACACGGTCACTGACGACTGTCAAATGTACGTGAACATATTTAATTGATTTGACAAATCATCTTTAAAGTTTAAAGTAACTTTCTTGTCAAGGCTTTATATGGTAATATATAACTGTAACGTTTGTTCGATGTGTCTGATGTATTGCTCGATGTGTCTGATGTATTGCTCGATGTGTCTGATGTATTGTTCGATGTGTCTGATGTATTGTTCGATGTGTCTGATGTATTGTTCGATGTGTCTGATGTATTGTTCGATGTGTCTGATGTATTGCTCGATGTGTCTGATGTATTGTTCGATGTGTCTGATGTATTGCTCGATGTGTCTGATGTATTGCTCGATGTGTCTGATGTATTGTTCGATGTGTCTGATGTATTGTTCGATGTGTCTGATGTATTGTTCGATGTGTCTGATGTATTGTTCGATGTGTCTGATGTATTGTTCGATGTGTCTGATGTATTGTTCGATGTGTCTGATGTATTGCTCGATGTGTCTGATGTATTGTTCGATGTGTCTGATGTATTGTTCGATGTGTCTGATGTATTGCTCGATGTGTCTGATGTATTGTTCGATGTGTCTGATGTATTGTTCGATGTGTCTGATGTATTGTTCGATGTGTCTGATGTATTGTTCGATGTGTCTGATGTATCATAATACTGTCGTAATGTGTAAGGTTGGTGTAAAGGAAGAGCATCGTTAGGACCTTGCGGCCATTTAACGGACGAGCAAGCAACTGGAGACAAAGAATTATGAATAAAAAAAGACCTAAAACGATTGGTTGATTTAATATGGCGTAATGGTAGGATGATGATACTATCTTACTTCAGTGATTCAACTGTACATTTCATTCACAGGTTAATAAAGATACAGAAACAGAAAAATGAAGACTTTATTCCAAGAGTACCAGGGGAGAAGAGACCGGAAAGAAGGCCAGGAAAGGGACTAGGCAAACGACCAAAGAACCCAAGGTATGGTGAATGAAAGGTTGCAATGAACTTCCAAACGCTTACTCTTCCGGAACATCTGGTCTTGTTTTCCTTGTACTTTTTTCAGATATCTCCGCGTAAATCTTTGTTTTGATGATATTTTGCCCTAGTTTTATCTCATTTATGTTAAGGTCATGTCGAGATGTTAGTATATTCGTATAATTTTTGAATTAAGAAGATTACGAAATTGTTTAATGATGACGTGTAATTGTTTAATGATGACGTGTAATTGTTTAATGATGACGTGTAATTGTTTAATGATGACGTGTAATTGTTTAATGATGACGTGTAATTGTTTAATGATGACGTGTAATTGTTTAAGGATGACGTGTAATTGTTTAAGGATGACGTGTGGCTGTTTAAGGATGACGTGTAATTGTTTAATGATGACGTGTAATTGTTTAATGATGACGTGTAATTGTTTAATGATGACGTGTAATTGTTTAAGGATGACATGTGATTGTTTAAGGATGACGTGTAATTGTTTAAGGATGACGTGTGGCTGTTTAAGGATGACGTGTAATTGTTTAATGATGACGTGTAATTGTTTAATGATGACGTGTAATTGTTTAAGGATGACGTGTAATTGTTTAAGGATGACGTGTGATTGTTTAAGGATGACGTGTGGCTGTTTAAGGATGACGTGTGGCTGTTTAAGGATGACGTGTAATTGTTTAATGATGACGTGTAATTGTTTAAGGATGCCGTGTGATTGTTCAATGATGACGTGTGACTGTTTAAGGATGACGTGTAATTGTTTAAGGATGACGTGTGACTGTTTAAGGATGACGTGTGACTGTTTAAGGATGACGTGTAATTGTTAAGGTTGACGTGTAATTGTTTAAGGATGACGTGTGATTGTTTAAGGATGACGTGTAATTGTTTAAGGATGACGTGTAATTGTTTAATGATGATGTGTAATTGTTTAAGGATGACGTGTGACTGTTTAAGGATGACGTGTAATTGTTTAAGGATGACGTGTGATTGTTCAATGATGACGTGTAATTGTTTAATGATGACGTGTAATTGTTTAATGATGACGTGTAATTGTTTAATGATGACGTGTAATTGTTTAATGATGACGTGTAATTGTTTAATGATGACGTGTAATTGTTTAATGATGACGTGTAATTGTTTAAGGATGACGTGTGACTGTTTAAGGATGACGTGTGGCTGTTTAAGGATGACGTGTAATTGTTTAAGGATGACGTGTGGCTGTTTAAGGATGACGTGTAATTGTTTAAAGATGACGTGTAATTGTTTAATGATGACGTGTGGCTGTTTAAGGATGACGTGTAATTGTTTAATGATGACGTGTAATTGTTTAAGGATGACGTGTGACTGTTTAAGGATGACGTGTAATTGTTTAAGGATGACATGTGATTGTTTAAGGATGACGTGTAATTGTTTAATGATGACGTGTAATTGTTTAAGGATGACGTGTGGCTGTTTAAGGATGACGTGTAATTGTTTAAGGATGACGTGTTATTATTTAAAGATGACGTGTAATTGTTCAATGATGACGTGTAATTGTTAAAGGATGACGTTTTATTGTTTAAAGATGTAATTGATGAAACAGAAACAAGAATATCATAAGGAGAAAATGATGAGTTTATAAAACCATGTAACGGAAACGAATTATAATACTTTTCCACGTGCTCATTTGTTTTATGGAAAATGTGTTTTCCCTATAATTACTTAATTTTATGTCATAGTTGCTGTGTAACTTTATTCTCCTTTGCAATGTAGAACTGTAATCTGCGAGTGTGTATACTCTACATGACACACGAATGAAATAGTGATGACACATCAAATTAAGAAAATACTTGTCATATTACTTATTTTCTTGTAGGTTCAAGTTTGTACCTGCCTTCGAGTATCTGGATGAAATAGTATATTAAAAGGAAAACCCTAAACATGAAATCCTTAAAAACTACAAAATAGATTTATGGTTGAAGTCTAAACGTGTACTTTCTTTGTGTTTTTTGTAAATGTAGTAATTACTTATTAAAATAAACAAAAAATGTAAACATTTGTTATTGTTGTCTCTTTCAATCAAAGACAGTGTAAACAATTAAACGGAATCATGCATCTATATCGATTTTGAGAAAGTAATTTATCATTCATAATGCATAAACACGTGTTATCTATGTACTCTGATACTTAGAGACCTGATTGCGTTAAATCTATTTTTTTGGACGTGGTTGGTGTTCGTTAGTTTGTCTGTATGTTCCGTTGTTGTATAAAACCCTGTTCTCATTTGAGAACGTGACACTACTTACTTGGATTGACCAAGATTTACAAGGCGGATATCGTTAATGAAAGAGAAGAAGCGAACTCTTCAGGAATACCTGGTCTTATTTTCCTTGAACTTCTTCAGGAGTCTTCGTGTAAATCTTCCTTTTGTTCACATTTTGCCCCAATTTTGTGGGATTAGAGTTTGGATTATGATTATGTAGACATGTTGGTATTTTGTTGTTTCTGCCCTTGTTTTATTGAATTAGAGTTTGGATTATGATTATGTAGACATGTTGGTATTTCCTAGTTTTGTGGGATTAGAGTTTGGATTATGATTATGTAGACATGTTGGTATTTTGTTGTTTCTGCCCTAGTTTTATTGAATTAGAGTTTGGATTATGATTATGTAGACATGTTGGTATTTTGTTGTTTCTGCCCTAGTTTTATTGAATTAGAGTTTGGATTATGATTATGTAGATATGTTGGTATTTCCTAGTTTTGTGGGATTAGAGTTTGGATTATGATTATGTAGACATGTTGGTATTTCCTAGTTTTGTGGGATTAGAGTTTGGATTATGATTATGTAGACATGTTGATATTGTTGTTGTTTCTGCCCTAGTTTTATTAAATTAGAGTTTGGATTATGATTATGTAGACATGTTGGTATTTCCTAGTTTTTTGGGATTAGAGTTTGGATTATGATTATGTAGACATGTTGGTATTTCCTAGTTTTTTGGGATTAGAGTTTGGATTATGATTATGTAGACATGTTGGTATTTCCTAGTTTTTGGGATTAGATTTGGATTATGAATTATGTTGACATGTTGGTATTTCCTAGTTTTATGGGATTAGAGTTTGGATTATGATTATGTAGACATGTTGGTATTTCCTAGTTTTGTGGGATTAGAGTTTGGATTATGATTATGTAGACATGTTGGTATTTTGTTGTTTCTGCCCTAGTTTTATTGAATTAGAGTTTGGATTATGATTATGTAGACATGTTGGTATTTCCTAGTTTTGTGGGATTAGAGTTTGGATTATGATTATGTAGACATGTTGATATTGTTGTTGTTTCTGCCCTAGTTTTATTAAATTAGAGTTTGGATTATGATTATGTAGACATGTTGGTATTTCCTAGTTTTTTGGGATTAGAGTTTGGATTATGATTATGTTGACATGTTGGTATTTCATAGTTTTATTGAATTAGAGTTTGGATTATGATTATGTAGATATGTTGGTATTTCCTAGTTTTGTGGGATTAGAGTTTGGATTATGATTATGTAGACATGTTGATATTTTTGATGTTTCTGCCCTAGTTTTATTAAATTAGAGTTTGGATTATGATTATGTAGACATGTTGGTATTTTGTTGTTTCTGCCCTAGTTTTATTGAATTAGAGTTTGGATTATGATTATGTTGACATGTTGGTATTTTGTTGTTTCTGCCCTAGTTTTATTGAATTAGAGTTTGGATTATGATTATGTAGATATGTTGGTATTTCCTAGTTTTGTGGGATTAGAGTTTGGATTATGATTATGTAGACATGTTGGTATTTCCTAGTTTTGTGGGATTAGAGTTTGGATTATGATTATGTAGACATGTTGGTATTTCCTAGTTTTGTGGGATTAGAGTTTGGATTATGATTATGTAGACATGTTGGTATTTTGTTGTTTCTGCCCTAGTTTTATTGAATTAGAGTTTGGATTATAATTATGTAGACATGTTGGTATTTCCTAGTTTTGTGGGATTAGAGTTTGGATTATGATTATGTAGACATGTTGGTATTTTGTTGTTTCTGCCCTAGTTTTATTGAATTCAAGTTTGGATTATGATTATGTAGACATGTTGGTATTTCCTAGTTTTGTGGGATTAGAGTTTGGATTATGATTATGTAGACATGTTGGTATTTTGTTGTTTATGACCTAGTTTTATTGAATTAGAGTTTGGATTATAATTATGTAGACATGTTGGTATTTCCTAGTTTTGTGGGATTAGAGTTTGGATTATGATTATGTAGACATGTTGGTATTTTGTTGTTTCTGCCCTAGTTTTATTGAATTAGAGTTTGGATTATAATTATGTAGACATGTTGGTATTTCCTAGTTTTGTGGGATTAGAGTTTGGATTATGATTATGTAGACATGTTGGTATTTTGTTGTTTCTGCCCTAGTTTTATTGAATTAGAGTTTGGATTATAATTATGTAGAAATGTTGGTATTTCCTAGTTTTATTGAATTAGAGTTTGGATTATGATTATGTAGACATGTTGGTATTTTGTTGTTTCTGCCCTAGTTTTATTGAATTAGAGTTTGGATTATGATTATGTTGACATGTTGGTATTTTGTTGTTTCTGCCCTAGTTTTATTGAATTAGAGTTTGGATTATAATTATGTAGAAATGTTGGTATTTTGTTGTTTCTGTCCTAGTTTTATTGAATTAGAGTTTGGATTATGATTATGTTGACATGTTGGTATTTTGTTGTTTCTGCCCTAGTTTTATTGAATTAGAGTTTGGATTATGATTATGTTGACATGTTGGTATTTCATAGTTTTATTGAATTAGAGTTTGGATTATGATTATGTAGACATGTTGGTATTTTGTTGTTTCTGCCCTAGTTTTATTGAATTAGAGTTTGGATTATGATTATGTTGACATGTTGGTATTTCATAGTTTTATTGAATTAGAGTTTGGATTATGATTATGTAGAAATGTTGGTATTTTGTTGTTTCTGTCCTAGTTTTATTGAATTAGAGTTTGGATTATGATTATGTTGACATGTTGGTATTTTGTTGTTTCTGCCCTAGTTTTATTGAATTAGAGTTTGGATTATGATTATGTAGGCATGTTGGTATTTTTTTGTTTCTGCCCTAGTTTTATTGAATTAGAGTTTGGATTATGATTATGTAGACATGTTGGTATTTTGTTGTTTCTGCCCTAGTTTTATTGAATTAGAGTTTGGATTATGATTATGTAGACATGTTGGTATTTTGTTGTTTCTGCCCTAGTTTTATTGAATTAGAGTTTGGATTATGATTATGTAGGCATGTTGGTATTTTGTTGTTTCTGCCCTAGTTTTATTGAATTAGAGTTTGGATTATGATTATGTAGACATGTTGGTATTTTGTTGTTTCTGCCCTAGTTTTATTGAATTAGAGTTTGGATTATGATTATGTAGATATGTTGGTATTTCCTAGTTTTGTGGGATTAGAGTTTGGATTATGATTATGTAGACATGTTGGTATTTCCTAGTTTTGTGGGATTAGAGTTTGGATTATGATTATGTAGACATGTTGATATTGTTGTTGTTTCTGCCCTAGTTTTATTAAATTAGAGTTTGGATTATGATTATGTAGACATGTTGGTATTTCCTAGTTTTGTGGGATTAGAGTTTGGATTATGATTATGTTGACATGTTGGTATTTCATAGTTTTATTGAATTAGAGTTTGGATTATGATTATGTAGATATGTTGGTATTTCCTAGTTTTGTGGGATTAGAGTTTGGATTATGATTATGTAGACATGTTGATATTGTTGTTGTTTCTGCCCTAGTTTTATTAAATTAGAGTTTGGATTATGATTATGTAGACATGTTGGTATTTTGTTGTTTCTGCCCTAGTTTTATTGAATTAGAGTTTGGATTATGATTATGTTGACATGTTGGTATTTTGTTGTTTCTGCCCTAGTTTTATTGAATTAGAGTTTGGATTATGATTATGTAGATATGTTGGTATTTCCTAGTTTTGTGGGATTAGAGTTTGGATTATGATTATGTAGACATGTTGGTATTTCCTAGTTTTGTGGGATTAGAGTTTGGATTATGATTATGTAGACATGTTGATATTGTTGTTGTTTCTGCCCTAGTTTTATTAAATTAGAGTTTGGATTATGATTATGTAGACATGTTGGTATTTTGTTGTTTCTGCCCTAGTTTTATTGAATTCAAGTTTGGATTATGATTATGTAGACATGTTGGTATTTTGTTGTTTCTGCCCTAGTTTTATTGAATTAGAGTTTGGATTATGATTATGTAGACATGTTGATATTGTTGTTGTTTCTGCCCTAGTTTTATTAAATTAGAGTTTGGATTATGATTATGTAGACATGTTGGTATTTTGTTGTTTCTGCCCTAGTTTTATTAAATTAGAGTTTGGATTATGATTATGTAGACATGTTGGTATTTTGTTGTTTCTGCCCTAGTTTTATTGAATTAGAGTTTGGATTATGATTATGTAGGCATGTTGGTATTTTGTTGTTTCTGCCCTAGTTTTATTGAATTAGAGTTTGGATTATGATTATGTAGACATGTTGGTATTTCCTAGTTTTATTGAATTAGAGTTTGGATTATGATTATGTAGACATGTTGGTATTTCCTAGTTTTGTGGGATTAGAGTTTGGATTATGATTATGTAGACATGTTGGTATTTCCTAGTTTTGTGGGATTAGAGTTTGGATTATGATTATGTAGACATGTTGGTATTTCCTAGTTTTGTGGGATTAGAGTTTGGATTATGATTATGTAGACATGTTGGTATTTCCTAGTTTTGTGGGATTAGAGTTTGGATTATGATTATGTAGACATGTTGGTATTTCCTAGTTTTGTGGGATTAGAGTTTGGATTATGATTATGTAGACATGTTGGTATTTCCTAGTTTTATTGAATTAGAGTTTGGATTATGATTATGTAGACATGTTGGTATTTCCTAGTTTTATTGAATTATACTTTGGATTATGATTATGTAAACATGTTGGTATTTTGTTGTTTCTGCCCTAGTTTTATTGAATTAGAGTTTGGATTATGATTATGTAGACATGTTGGTATTTTGTTGTTTCTGCCCTAGTTTTATTGAATTAGAGTTTTGATTATGATTATGTAGACATGTTGGTATTTTGTTGTTTCTGCCCTAGTTTTATTGAATTATACTTTGGATTATGATTATGTAAACATGTTGGTATTTTGTTGTTTCTGCCCTAGTTTTATTGAATTAGAGTTTGGATTATGATTATGTAGACATGTTGGTATTTTGTTGTTTCTGCCCTAGTTTTATTGAATTAGAGTTTGGATTATGATCATGTAGACATGTTGGTATTTCCTAGTTTTGTGGGATTAGAGTTTGGATTATGATCATGTAGACATGTTGGTATTTCCTAGTTTTGTGGGATTAGAGTTTGGATTATGATTATGTAGACATGTTGGTATTTTGTTGTTTCTGCCCTAGTTTTATTGAATTAGAGTTTGGATTATGATTATGTAGACATGTTGATATTGTTGTTGTTTCTGCCCTAGTTTTATTAAATTAGAGTTTGGATTATGATTATGTAGATATGTTGGTATTTTGTTGTTTCTGCCCTAGTTTTATTAAATTAGAGTTTGGATTATGATTATGTAGACATGTTGATATTGTTGTTGTTTCTGCCCTAGTTTTATTAAATTAGAGTTTGGATTATGATTATGTAGATATGTTGGTATTTCCTAGTTTTGTGGGATTAGAGTTTGGATTATGATCATGTAGACATGTTGGTATTTCCTAGTTTTGTGGGATTAGAGTTTGGATTATGATTATGTAGACATGTTGGTATTTTAGAAATGTTTGTATTTTCTTATTTTTCTGCTCCTCATGAATACACATAGTTTTTGTATAGGCTAACATTGATAAATCCGTTAAAAAGTCAAAAATACCAAAGCAACAGAGTTGCCACTCATAGAATGTTTTTATTTGAATTCCCATTGTTACATGTACTTTGAGGTCACGGTTACAGCTACGTGTGAACTACAGAAATGTTTTGAAGTTATTTGCTTTGCGAATTGAAACTTGATAACTTTCAGATTACGAAGAAGAAAAAACAACTTTTGTATTTATTTATACTGTTACAGTGATTCAAACCTAGATGTTTATTTACGAAAGTTTTTATCTTTTCTTCAGTTTTAACAGGTTGAAGGTACCATTTATAAAAACGTGATATTATCAATGTGTCTATGTTTCATTTTTACATTTAAATATCAACCAAATAATTATGTAGTGACATGATTTTTAATATAAACATGTATTTGACGTTCTTCTGAATAAATTAGATAAATATCGTTTAAAAATAGGGAAATTTACTTATGTATGAGGTAAGCGGTCCTGCCTACCTAGAATTTCATATTTCTTCCTAGGCTTAACATTTAACTCCCTAGCATTCACTGACAAGTGAATGAAGGACGAAACAGTTGTACGATGTAGTATCAATAACGAGTCCTAGAAAGACGAAACAGCTGTATGATGTAACAACACTGACAAGTCCTAGAAGAACGAAATAACTGTATTATGCAGAATCACTGACGAGTCCTAGAAGGATAAAACAGTTGTATGATGTAGCATCACTGACGAGTCCAAGAAGGACGAAACAGCTATACGATGTAGCATCAATGGCGAGTGAATGAAGGACGAAACAGCTGTATGTTGTAAATTGTGGCAATAAAACATCTGATCCAAATTTGTGTTGTTTTCGCAATCTGTATACCTACTATTGATCTGAACTTACAAAAGCAAAACCCTAGGTATGGAAAAATAGAAATCGAGGAAAAAGATAGATTAATAGAAAATGATTAAAAATACATAAATCGTCACTCTTAAACGTATCAGGACACAAAGATATGCAATTAAACTACATCTTTATCTCTTTAACGTTTCTGACATGAGGTTTAATCGATAATCAATTAAAACATATTGGTGATCGAGAAGGAATCATTATATTGCGGCTAATTTCTGTGAGGCTTTGCTTAAGCAGGTTACATGAATATCAAATCCCCCAAATAACTCACGTACTGAACTCGATTTTGTCTTGAGTTAGAGTCAAACAGTTGTTAATCACACATTCAACTTGTTGGCAATAATAACGGGAAAAAAATACTCTCAAAATATCTCATTTTGATCTGTTTTAAAGATAGACAGCAAAGAATCGTTGTTTGATTTCTGTTAAATGTTTTCACCACCAGTTATTTCTAACTAGCTTTTGGACTTCCGGGTCACAATATCTACTCTTATGCATTAGAGGTCGAATCAATAGCCACGATTCACAAAAATCAGAATATAAGATAACAAAACACAGCTTAATCCTAATCATTATATTTTTTCAATATAAAACATAATTAAAAATGTCACAATTATCTGTATTTTTTTTATTTTCTCGAGACTCCACAGCTCCAAAGTTTTATGAGTCCCTTTACGAATGAGGCCCACAGGAAAAGCCTGAGTGCATGACTCCAATGTGTGATAAAATGAATAATCATACCAAAAGAGCAGCGCACCTGTTTAAGCGCACCTGTTTAAGATTCTATTGTCATGGCTCTATTCCTATTTTCCTGTGACGAAATCCCTGCTGGAATGATATACAGAAAGATAAAATTGCTGGCATTTGTAAAAATGAGAGAAAATAGTCCCTCTAAAACATTGTTTCCGCGTGCAATTTTATATTGTAAAATAAAGACACGCTTATAATTACAGAAACAGTAGAGCCAATTCCTGATTTTAACTGATATTTCGTCCTGCTTGGAGCCGTCACTGATAATATGTCTTTCTGAAACATTTTTCTTTTATTCAGTAAAATGGAAAGTGTACGATTTATTTGACGGGGGAATGAATATTCATTATCTACTTGTCATTAAATCAGTGAGATATATATTAATGTTTTCATAAATAGTATATCAACACCTTTTATATTATATTAAGATGTTTTTGTAAACAAATGTGTCACTTTTAACACCTGTAGCTGAGAAATAGGATCAGTCATCGTTTCGCTGCTTATGTAAATATACTGAAGAATATTTATATTACAAATATCAAGGAAGTTCAAGTACAGTTCATCTTTGTGCCTCCGTATATCTTAACCAAGTTATGCTATATCACGTGACAAATGCTTATACCACGTGATTTCTGATGGAAACATTTTCTCTACTTTGTTATATAATACGACACAGGTAAGATGTTTCTATTTTTAGTGTATTGTGTTTTTGATGAATATCACAGAGTGTGTTGTTATCGACGGTTTAACGACTCACAGAAAATAAAGTATTTTAATAAATTGATCGAACAGACAACGAATTTCTTTAACAATTTCATTTTCGATGTATCTCTTGTTCGCGGTTTCGTTACATCCTCGAGAAAAGTGAAAAAATACAGTATCCTTTTGATATTACCAATATACACTACTTATGTATTTTACAAGAAAAGAATTTCTTTGAAGAACTTACTCATAATGCATACATGGAAGCAAGAATGACGTCATATACAGTAGATCTGATACTAAAGAATAACGTCATATACAGTAGAACTGATACTAAAGAATGACGTCATATACAGTAGATCTGATACTAAAGAATGACGTCATATACAGTAGATCTGATACTAAAGAATGACGTCATATACAGTAGAACTGATACTAAAGAATGACGTCATATACAGTAGATCTGATACTAAAGAATTCCGTCATATACAGTAGATCTGATACTAAAGAATGACGTCATATACAGTAGATCTGATACTAAAGAATGACGTCATATACAGTAGATCTGATACTAAAGAATGACGTCATATACAGTAGATTTGACATTACGTATAATAAATAACCTTGTAAACGATGTAGGATATATGTTTTAATCATTGTGTTGCTATTAATCTGTGAATGCTGAAAATAGTGAAATTCATTAAGCCATCAATGGATACTGACACCATCTCATTCATCCTTGAACTAAACAGTTATTTTGAATTAACTGTTACATACTGTTCACAAACATCATAAAATAAATATATCCTTTTTGTTATATTATGATCAAGTTAAATTTATCCACATTTGGGTAATGTAAAGTATACATCACCACATAAACCGATAACCTTCTCACTCCTCAAAACTGACCATAACTAAACATATGATAATAATATCACAGAGGCCATCATAAGGGGAACTGATCCACCAACATAAACCGATAACCTTCTCACTCCTCAAAACTGACCATAACTAAACATATGATAATAATATCACAGAGGCCATCATAAGGGGAACTGATCCACCAACATAAACCGATAACCTTCTCACTCCTCAAAACTGACCATAACTAAACATATGATAATAATATCACAGAGGCCATCATAAGGGGAACTGATCTACCAACATAAACCATAGGACAGCGAGCGACATTATCCGATACTGATTAACAAACAAAGAAATAATAAAAACAAATGATTTCCAATTCAAGGTGAAACGGTTAAATCATATAGGAAAGACGAAAGTGAAATGGTATTACGTAATTTCAAAATGTTTCATTTCACGAGCTTGAGTAAAAATAACGTGATCCGGTTTTTTAAGAAGACATTTCTCCCATATGAAATTGAACAAAGCATTTATTTTCTCCATAACACAGCGAGAGACAAGATATTCAAAATGCAATAACATGGAATTCTATGCGACAATCTTAAATAGTGTCCTGAAGAATTTTCCTGAATAATTAATGATTTCCCCTCATCGTGGCCCCGACCATGTAGGGTTCAGGGACACAGCTGGAATGACGTCTTGGTCATGGACGATATTTAAAACAAAATATAATTTGACGTCAAAGAGTTTTTGTCCCTTTGACCGTTTCCTTTTGAATATGTAAGGACTTATAAAAGACAGGAGATGATCGTCTCCATGTCATTCTCTTCAGACTGACCCAGGACTATCAACGATATGGACCAGGTGTCTATTATATGTCTCTTAACGATAACATGTAAGTAGTATAGTGCTTTATTGATTAAGACGCTTTTATTTAGTTGACAACAACTTACCTCATACTTCAACGTTCTGTTAAGTAATTTGAAAAATTAAGAAAAATAAATAAATAAATAAGTAAAAACATTATATTTATTTTGTTTGTTTCAATAAACGGAATGTTTAGCGAATGTTGTATCAGCGTTAGTGTTTTGATACAGCTGAAAAAAAGAGACTGACATTTTGAAATATTTAAAGATACATTACCTTATCTAATGTAATAAAGTTACATGAAAACTATATATATATAGTAAAAATACACAATGTGGGCAGAAATTTCGTCATTATTTGAGTTCGGAATATGATTCTACCCACATTTCTTGTTGAAATATTTCTTGCATAATTTGAACGGACAATGTTATTGTTGTGTCAGGTGTTCAATTATCAGAAAGTGGTCTTGCTTTCTCAACCGGAACGGTATTCCATACAGAAACATCAACAAACGCAGATTCTGAAAATACCAGAACAGTTCCAACCAACACGGAGACGGAAGCACCAGTTCACATACAAAAGGCAGTATTAACTCATATTGTATCAGCTGGTTCTGCTTCCGGGGCTACAGCTGACGTCATCATGACGCCTGTCGATACTGAACAAAAAACGGTCGCATCTGAAATCGAGGCTTTTAAGGAAAAAAACATAACAATCTCCGGTATTAGAGAAGCAAAGAAGGGATCTGAAATTGAGGCTAAACGTGACGTTACCATAGCAAACGAGATAATTGAGAAAGGACAAAATGATCCTATAACCGAGGCTCCATCAAGTATGGACACATCAACTGCAAGTACAATATCAGTGACACACAGTCCTGAAACCGAGGCTCCCTCTGGTGTGTACACATCAACGGCAAGTACAATATCAGTGACACACAGTCCTGAAACCGAGGCTCCGTCTAGTGTGGTCACGTCAACTGTAAATACAAAATCAGTGACACACAGTCCTGAAACCGAGGCTCCGTCTAGTGTGGTCACGTCAACTGTAAATACAAAATCAGTGACACACACTCCTGAAACCGAGGCTCCGTCAAGTGTGGTCACGTCAACTGTAAATACAAAATCAGTGACACACAGTCCTGAAACCGAGGCTCCGTCAAGTGTGTACTCATCAACGGCAAGTACAAAATCAGTGACACACAGTCCTGAAACCGAGGCTCCGTTTAGTGTGGACACGTCAACTGTAAATACAAAATCAGTGACACACAGTCCTGAAACCGATGCGTTGACAGATGCTGACCCGACAACCTCCGGAAAAGTTACTGTTAATGAAGTCTCCAGTGCAACAACCACCATAACTGAAACCTTTACTTCCGGTTCAGATGGCAAAACAACGCAATCTGTAGGTGATGAAAACACAACTTCCGGAAGTATAAGTAAAAATCCATATAATTTACAAACAAGCGTTACCTCGCAAGGAAATACAAGCACCGATACTTTAATGAATACAGGTGCAGCAGCAACTGATAATACTGTGAAAACCGTAACGGAAATACTCACTACTGACACGCCATGTCCTAGATTTCCTAGCCGAATGGAGCAGGGGAAACTGTTTATCAGTTATGTAGAAAATCGATGTGAAATGTAAGTATATTTTGATTTTTAATTGTCTCCGAACTTTAATTTTCAAATCCACTTAATCATCTGATTCTTACAATGATTTAAAACTATAGACTCATTTTAACGATCAGTTCATAACATATAATCGAGTTTACACTTGGGCGTGTGTATTGTGGAATCACATCGAAAGCAACACACACACACACGCACGCACGCACGCACGCACGCATGTACGCACACACACACATCGATTTGATCGAAAGATCAAAATATTGAGGAAGAAAATTCTGATCAATAAAAAAAAGAATACAGAGGGAAAGCAAAATATCAACGAAAGAAATTATTATTTTTATTTCAATCAATCGATGTCTGTCTCTGTAATTAATGATTTAATCTAAATCATTGATTTTAGGGTTGTTACCATGGACACGGAAGTTGTGACGCCACTAACAATTCTACAGTTGTTTAAGGATAAAAACAGGTGAGTTACTTATGAAATATACATAGGAAAACAAAACATCGCATTATCTTAAGGTTAATTGCTTCAGAAGGATTGAAAAATGAACACCTTTCAATATAACATTAGGGGAGTAGATACAGCAGAGCCAAATGATTAACACATTGCATCAGACAGCCGTTTCGTCCTTCAAAGAATAGTTAGTAATTATAAGTATCTAAAGTTGTAGCATACAGGATGCCGAATGGTGATCATATACCGGATTAAACCAACAGATTTAACTTGACAAAACGACCAAACATGCCGTCGCCATTTGTACACACCACAAGAACATTTATTCACCTTCAACACAGGAGAGTTCCGTATACAGTTTATGCGTAAAATCACTAAAGAGTTATGTCCCTTTAACTGTTATACATACTAGATAGGAGATATCACAAAAGTGTTGAACGCTAGGAGGCTGGTCGAACGGAAGAATAAACTTTTGTTGTTATTATTTCTTCGTTTGATTATTAGACCTATACTGATGCATGTATTTCCATCGTTTGAATGTTTTTTTTTTTTCAAATGATGCAGAATTATCCGGAGACCGAGGGTGAAGTTCCAGACATTGAATGAAGAGAAGGGAGAACCTTGCCAACCTTTACCTACAACTCTGAATGATCCTATCGTCTTTGTGGACACAATGATGAATAGATGTTACATGTAGGTACAGCGTCTGTCATGTGTGTCCATGTATCGTATACCCAGGGTTTAGGGACACCAAAATACTGATAAACAGACCGGATATTGAGAACTTAGGAAATAAAACTGGTCACTCTTAAACACTTACCAAAATGTGCTTCGTGGACAGCTGTATGTTAGGGGTCCCAAGGAGAGAGAAGCATTGAAAAGTATGTATAAAAAACCTTCTGAACACAGTGTCTCATTTACATTGTACTTTTTGTAGATTTCCATGTAAATTTGTGTCTTCCTCGTAGAGTGCCCTCAGATTTTGTTTCGGCTTTGTAACAGTAATGGTGTAGTTTGGTTCCTATTTATCAGAAGTAATAACGTTACTAAATTTGATGTCTATTAAATCATTATGAATTGTGATTACAAACGGATGGAACCGTTATTTTGAAAGGAAACCGTAGTACTAGGGAAAGCCCACGTGGTCGAACAGTTGAACCCTTGCCTATGAACTTGACCCCCGGACGCCTAGGTGAAAGACAAGTGTGTTATTACTGAGTCACTCCACCACTCAAGATTTAATTATCAAAAATTAATGACAAGTCCCTATGGTATATAAGATTGCAATCAACCTTGACGAATAGAAACTCCAACTTCTAAAATACATTTACAAAAGAAACCATACATTTTTGTTTTACAGTAAATTGGAAATTCAGAAAGTTACAAATTCATCAGATTTAGAAGAAGAAAAAGACACGCCAAGGTAAGTCCCGGTAAACATATGTTATCTATTTCACTGCTTAGCAACTTAATGCACTAGTAACCTTGGATGTCCAGAGGACATTTCCCCAGAATGTGAAAGGTCATAAAGGTGAAAAAAAACCAACGCACAAACTAGCCGTCATTAATACAACATTGATTATCATGGATATTAATTTTGTCCTTAAGATATAAATAACTACACACGCAATGAAATGTTTCTTTCCATTTTTTCGTAATACAGAGTTATCTGCCCTTGTGAATACATATAGATTGATATGTCATGTGTTTGTGTGAAATACTAACGGAATACACATCAATGCTATCTGATATTATCTGTTGTTTTATTTACACAGACACAAGTTTATCCCTGTCTATCAATATATGGATGATGGTCAAAACCTGGAAGTTGCTACAGAAAGTCGGTAACTTCCGCTTTCTGAAGAATTAGGATGTCTGACGAAAGAACAATATCTTGTCTGAACACAAACTCGTACATCAATTGTGTGTGCATAAGCAGTTACGATAACCAATGTAAATACATGTATATAAAAAAACTAGAAGTAGTTCCAGGTGTCTGGGGTTGACCCTTGACCCGGCGCAGAATGGGGGGAGGCTTTTTACCTCCGGATGTAATAGTGAGGCTCGAAGTTTCACATATATATATATATATGTATATTGCTATGTTACATTTGTAAATGTGTGATTATACTGTTATTTGTAATAAATACTATAATAATAAACTATCTACAGTTATATTGTGTCACAAAGGAACAGGTGTAGTTCTATTGACAGCTAAGATAGATAATGATGTTCGGGAGAAAAATCCGTCAATAGACGAGAGGTTATCGCTCAGAACATTCATTTATTTGACGAAATAGTAAAGGAACTTACTCTGACGAAGTATGTGTAGGAGTTCTATATAACCATTTATATACTGTTTTTATAAACTTCGGTTTGCCGGTTGAAGCCTTAGACACATTGTTAGAACTTCAACAAAGCGAATGAAGATCGGAAAAATATTAATTGTTGAATTCCGGAAAAACAGAACATTGAAATGTTTGACAATTGAGAGGATAATTCTACCAAACACAGGATTGTGGTGTTTATTCTATATCGTACATTGGTAATATACTACATATTTAGACACTCTCTCTGCTACTTTTCATCACCACAACCGCCTCTCTATCACCATCGATGTGCACTTTTATTTCAACCCTTAGCGGTAATCTGCTGTCTTATGATGGTGTTTGAAAGAAAACGCCAAAACTTCACTTGTCGCCCTTTCACAAATTATCTTAAATGAGAGATTAAGCAAAATACACAATCAAAGAACAGAGTATCTAACCAAATCTACATTTTATAATAATGATAATAAACAATATAATAAAAGTTATTATACCACAACCAATAGCAGGTTAGAGTGTGATGTTTTTATGACTACACGGTCACCTTCATCTCATAGCACAAACAGTGGAAGATTAGAGTGTGACGTTTTGATGACTATATGGTCACCTTCATCTTATAACACAACCAGTAAAAGATTCGATTGTGACGTTTTGACGACTACACGGTCACCTTCATCTTATAACACAACCAGTAGAAGATTAGATTGTGACGTTTTGATGACTACATGGACACCTTCATCTTATAACACAACCAGTAGAAGATTAGAGTGTGATGTTTTGATGACAACTTTTGTAACAGATGTCCGGAACATCCAAGTCACTACAGTGCTTGGTGATGAGACTTTTGTAACAGATGTCCGGAACATCCAAGTCTTGTGATGTTTGATGACTTTTGTACACGGTCACCTTCATCTTATAACACAACCAGTAGAAGCTTGGTGATGAGACTTTTGTAACAGATGTCCGGAACATAACACAAGTCGCTACAGTGCTTGGTGATGAGACTTTTGTAACAGATGTCCGGAACATCCAAGTCACTACAGTGCTTGGTGATGAGACTTTTGTAACAGATGTCCGGAACATCCAAGTCACTACAGTGCTTGGTGATGAGACTTTTGTAACAGATGTCCGGAACATCCAAGTCGCTACAGTGCTTGGTGATGAGACTTTTGTAACAGATGTGTCACTACAGTGCTTGACTTTTGTCAGATGTCCGGAACATCCAAGTCGCTACAGTGCTTGGTGATGAGACTTTTGTAACAGATGTCCGGAACATCCAAGTCGCTACAGTGCTTGGTGATGAGACTTTTGTAACAGATGTCCGGAACATCCAAGTCACTACAGTGCTTGGTGATGAGACTTTTGTAACAGATGTCCGGAACATCCAAGTCACTACAGTGCTTGGTGATGAGACTTTTGTAACAGATGTCCGGAACATCCAAGTCGCTACAGTGCTTGGTGATGAGACTTTTGTAACAGATGTCCGGAACATCCAAGTCACTACAGTGCTTGGTGATGAGACTTTTGTAACAGATGTCCGGAACATCCAAGTCGCTACAGTGCTTGGTGATGAGACTTTTGTAACAGATGTCCGGAACATTCAAGTCGCTACAGTGCTTGTTAATGAGACTTTTGTAACAGATGTCCGGAACATCCAAGTCGCTACAGTGCTTGGTGATGAGACTTTTGTAACAGATGTCCGGAACATCCAAGTCGCTACAGTGCTTGGTGATGAGACTTTTGTAACAGATGTCCGGAACATCCAAGTCGCTACAGTGCTTGGTGATGAGACTTTTGTAACAGATGTCCGGAACATCCAAGTCACTACAGTGCTTGGTGATGAGACTTTTGTAACAGATGTCCGGAACATCCAAGTCGAGACTACAGTGCTTGGTGATGAGACTTTTGTAACAGATGTCCGGAACACATCCACAGTGCTTGGTGATGAGACTTTTGTAACAGACTTTTGTAACAGATGTCCGGAACATCCAAGTCACTACAGTGCTTGGTGATGAGACTTTTGTAACAGATGTCCGAAACATCCAAGTCGCTACAGTGCTTGGTGATGAGACTTTTGTAACAGATGTCCGGAACATCCAAGTCGCTACAGTGCTTGGTGATGAGACTTTTGTAACAGATGTCCGGAACATCCAAGTCACTACAGTGCTTGGTGATGAGACTTTTGTAACAGATGTCCGGAACATCCAAGTCACTACAGTGCTTGGTGATGAGACTTTTGTAACAGATGTCCGGAACATCCAAGTCGCTACAGTGCTTGGTGATGAGACTTTTGTAACAGATGTCCGGAACATCCAAGTCGCTACAGTGCTTGGTGATGAGACTTTTGTAACAGATGTCCGGAACATCCAAGTCGCTACAGTGCTTGGTGATGAGACTTTTGTAACAGATGTCCGGAACATCCAAGTCACTACAGTGCTTGGTGATGAGACTTTTGTAACAGATGTCCGGAACATCCAAGTCGCTACAGTGCTTGGTGATGAGACTTTTGTAACAGATGTCCGGAACATCCAAGTCGCTACAGTGCTTGGTGATGAGACTTTTGTAACAGATGTCCGGAACATCCAAGTCACTACAGTGCTTGGTGATGAGACTTTTGTAACAGATGTCCGGAACATCCAAGTCACTACAGTGCTTGGTGATGAGACTTTTGTAACAGATGTCCGGAACATCCAAGTCGCTACAGTGCTTGGTGATGAGACTTTTGTAACAGATGTCCGGAACATCCAAGTCGCTACAGTGCTTGGTGATGAGACTTTTGTAACAGATGTCCGGAACATCCAAGTCACTACAGTGCTTGGTGATGAGACTTTTGTAACAGATGTCCGGAACATCCAAGTCACTACAGTGCTTGGTGATGAGACTTTTGTAACAGATGTCCGGAACATCCAAGTCACTACAGTGCTTGGTGATGAGACTTTTGTAACAGATGTCCGGAACATCCAAGTCACTACAGTGCTTGGTGATGAGACTTTTGTAACAGATGTCCGGAACATCCAAGTCGCTACAGTGCTTGGTGATGAGACTTTTGTAACAGATGTCCGGAACATCCAAGTCGCTACAGTGCTTGGTGATGAGACTTTTGTAACAGATGTCCGAAACATCCAAGTCGCTAAAGTGCTTGGTGATGAGACTTTTGTAACAGATGTCCGGAACATCCAAGTCACTACAGTGCTTGGTGATGAGACTTTTGTAACAGATGTCCGGAACATCCAAGTCACTACAGTGCTTGGTGATGAGACTTTTGTAACAGATGTCCGGAACATCCAAGTCACTACAGTGCTTGGTGATGAGACTTTTGTAACAGATGTCCGGAACATCCAAGTCACTACAGTGCTTGGTGATGAAACTTTTGTAACAGATGTCCGGAACATCCAAGTCACTAAAGTGCTTGTTAATGAGACTTTTGTAACAGATGTCCGGAACATCCAAGTCGCTACAGTGCTTGGTGATGAGACTTTTGTAACAGATGTCCAAGGCTAACAGACTTTTGTAACAGAAGAACATCCAAGTCACTACAGTGCTTGGTGATGAGACTTTTGTAACAGATGTCCGGAACATCCAAGTCACTACAGTGCTTGGTGATGAAACTTTTGTAACAGATGTCCGGAACATCCAAGTCACTACAGTGCTTGGTGATGAGACTTTTGTAACAGATGTCCGGAACATCCAAGTCGCTACAGTGCTTGGTGATGAGACTTTTGTAACAGATGTCCGGAACATCCAAGTCACTACAGTGCTTGGTGATGAGACTTTTGTAACAGATGTCCGGAACATCCAAGTCACTACAGTGCTTGGTGATGAGACTTTTGTAACAGATGTCCGGAACATCCAAGTCACTACAGTACTTGGTGATGAGACAGATGTCCGGAACATCCAAGTCACTACAGTGCTTGGTGATGAGACTTTTGTAACAGATGTCCGGAACATCCAAGTCACTACAGTGCTTGGTGATGAGACTTTTGTAACAGATGTCCGGAACATCCAAGTCACTACAGTGCTTGGTGATGAGACTTTTGTAACAGATGTCCGGAACATCCAAGTCGCTACAGTGCTTGGTGATGAGACTTTTGTAACAGATGTCCGGAACATCCAAGTCGCTACAGTGCTTGGTGATGAGACTTTTGTAACAGATGTCCGGAACATCCAAGTCGCTACAGTGCTTGGTGATGAGACTTTTGTAACAGATGTCCGGAACATCCAAGTCACTACAGTGCTTGGTGATGAGACTTTTGTAACAGATGTCCGGAACATCCAAGTCGCTACAGTGCTTGGTGATGAGACTTTTGTAACAGATGTCCGGAACATCCAAGTCACTACAGTGCTTGGTGATGAGACTTTTGTAACAGATGTCCGGAACATCCAAGTCACTACAGTGCTTGTTAATGAGACTTTTGTAACAGATGTCCGGAACATCCAAGTCGCTACAGTGCTTGGTGATGAGACTTTTGTAACAGATGTCTGGAACATCCAAGTCACTACAGTGCTTGGTGATGAGACTTTTGTAACAGATGTCCGGAACATCCAAGTCGCTACAGTGCTTGGTGATGAGACTTTTGTAACAGATGTCCGGAACATCCAAGTCACTACAGTGCTTGGTGATGAGACTTTTGTAACAGATGTCCGGAACATCCAAGTCACTACAGTGCTTGGTGATGAGACTTTTGTAACAGATGTCCGGAACATCCAAGTCACTACAGTGCTTGGTGATGAGACTTTTGTAACAGATGTCCGGAACATCCAAGTCGCTACAGTGCTTGGTGATGAGACTTTTGTAACAGATGTTTAATACATTCTTTACAGATTCTGTAAGGGAGATAACTCTTACAATTATTTTATGCTTAACTTTACATAAAGTAATCAAATTGCTCTAGATTTCAGAATATAATTCGATAAAAATAAATGATAGATACAATACTAATTAAGTAAATCAATATATGACGGGAATTTACAGCAGAACAGATGTAATTTCCATGTTTTGTTATCCACCTTGCAAAATGTCGTCTGCTACATATGTATTTAACCTTCCACTGCTAGGAAATGAAAATCTCCAACAAAACTAAGAGCGCCAACTGAGGAACTGCTTCGTTACTAAGTTTCTGATGCCATGGATACATAGGATTCTGCGAAAGGCCAAGAAACCCATTCAGTGACAATTGGCTTCTGCCAAGTTCGAATCGACTCATTAGACGACCATAGAAATCAGTGTACACGTTTTTCTTCCACGTCGCCGTCGAATTTCTTTTTATAATTTCTAAAACATATTTACAAAATCAATTAATACAGTTGAATTAAGCTGTTTTGCATATTTTTAAGTATCGCATAATCGTAATTTGCCTGAGTGATCATCAGAGTTAAAATGTAGGGACTATATTTTTAAACGGAATCTAATAGACTTGCACAAGTTCTATCAACTGTTAACTTGGACTTATTAGAAATATCAAACGAAACCGTCTGAATTGAAATTTTAGTATTGATTCTTGCTTTTTCGGTGTCATGGGGTGACGAACTGAGTTGCTCTTCAGACAAATTCAACATCGATTGCTTTCCAGTTTATCAAATTGGTTTCAATTTATTACCCCATGACACCGACAAAAGCAAGCTCATGCTTTACTGTCGATCAAACACGAGTTTCATTTTTTTTTAGAATAATATTTTAGCTTTGTGTTGGAGATTACTATTTGAGCAGTCTCGAATCTGTGTCTACACACCAAAAACTAGCTTTACAGGAAGTGAAATTTTCATAGTGTTTACATGTGGTCATGTTATGAAGGGTTTCCGAGTTCGAATTTGCTGAAATGTAGGTACTTTGTTGCCATGACAGTGTTGTTGATTTTAAGATAGGTGTTTGGAAATTAATTTCGTCTAGAAAGTTGTAGTGTTAGGTTGGAATAAGCAGTATTTTTGCATTTTTAGCATTTTTTCAGTAGGTAACCATGACAATCACATGTCAGAAATCAGAGGAAATTTTTGATTAACACAAATTTCATCTCTCTACTGTTAATGTAATTGTTATGTAGTTTATAAATATATATACATGTAATGACGTATTTTTCCTAACCAATCTGCTATACCTGTATATCTCAAACATGACCAATGATTTCAGGAAAAATGCAAATTAACTGTTTCCTGCTACCTTCTGTGATGATATTTCAGTTGTAGTTGTCTCCCTTTGACAAACATTACTTGAAGTTGTCTCCCTTCGACAACAATTACATACACGGTTCACGGGTTGATAATTGATATTAACAGCTATCTAATTAAATGACTGATCTATTAAAACAGGTTTAACATCCACTATCACGGCCTCTCAGCGGACGAGAAACTTTAGGAAAGTGAGTAAAGATGAAATAGTACAAACTGATGAGAGAGATACAGAACGATTACTGTGTAATTGATAATGGCGAAATTATCAAAACCTGTCTTAAGCTGATTAGAATTCCTACGATAAAATCATTATAACGTTTTTATATTTTATACTTTCTATACTTTTTATGATTTCACCAAACTTCATGCAATATCGAACCTAATTTACAGATAGTTGGCAAATATATCGATATATAAATAAAAAAATGAATAACAAATTGAAATCCTCTTTCGTATCTTACAACGTACGGTATCTACATCGTGTTAATGAAGAACATATAACTAAGCAATCGAAATGTTCATAAACCAGTCTTAGAGTTAGTCAGCCTAACGAAATCAATATTATGTCAGTGTGGCAGGATCGACTTTTAATATAATGTGAATTGTATTGTCTCTAATTGTTAAATCTTGTTTATTAGTTTACGTCTATACTGTATCTTGTTCATTAGTCACGTGTTTACTTATGTGGTTAGTCTCGTTATTGTTTTTTTTATATAGTATCGTACGGTCATTGGTCAGTTAAATTTTGTCATACGTCACAGTTTTATTATCTTATTTTATTGGTTATTTTGATTTCGCGGTTTTTGTAAGTTCCGGTCATTGTTGGATTGACCGACGGATAAATCGGACGCCTTGGTAACGGTGATCGTGAAATACCTTTAAAGTGAGTTTATATATGTATTTTAATATCGGCCACACTCCCACCAATTGTTATTGTATTTGATCATTAGTATGGACAATACAATCTAGGTATTATACTGATTACGATTATACATACCTGTATTTTCATATCTTTATGATGTTGCGTTATTTCAAATTAATCTATTTGGATCTGCTGGAAAGAAATTTATTAAAATCTATATTTTGATATTTCCATCATAATAACAGTCTATCTAATTATACTCAAAAGTATATGTTTCATTTGTAACTTTGCAGACTTTACATTTACGGCGTCAATATGTAGACGAACTTTGTGCCACATACAGAGTTCATACTCTTTCGGGTCAACAGTAAACTATGGTCACAACTCATAACAGGTTTCGTGTCTGTACATGGCTTAGCCAAGCTGTTAAATCAGTTTGTTTCTTCAGTTTTGACGTTTTTAATCAAATGGCGACAAGAGGCCTCGGTTTTAATTTATTGAAACTCCATTGCTTGGCAACACTTACAAAGGTATATTTCCCTTCATATGTATACATTGCTGATAATTTATTTGTCTTCGGACAAGATTGAAAAAAAAGGAGCAGGATGGTTGTCATAGTTACAATATTTATGACCACGATTTAAGAAAAACAAGAAAATACCAAAATATCAACATAATCATGATTAAATCAAAATTCCATCAAGTCAGGGCAAAACATGAACAAAGGAAGATTAACACGGAGACATTACACGGATGATAAGACAAGAGTGAGCGTCTTCTGTTTCATCGACGACACGCGTCATGTAAACCTTGGTCAATCCAAGTAAGTAATGTCATGTTCTCAAAATGAGAGCAAGGTATACAACAATGGAAACAACAGGCAAACTAATGAACATCAAACACGTTCAGCTTCATATCACACAACGGAACCAACAGACAAACTAATGAACATCAAACACGTCCAGCTTTATGTCACACAACGGAACCAACAGACAAACTAACGAACATCAAACACGTCTAGCTTCATATCACACAACGGAACCAACAGACAAACTAACGAACATCAAACACGTCCAGCTTCATATCACACAACGGAACCAACAGACAAACTAACGAACATCAAACACGTCCAGCTTCATATCACACAACGGAACCAACAGACAAACTAACGAACATCAAACACGTCTAGCTTCATATCACACAACGGAACCAACAGACAAACTAACGAACATCAAACACGTCTAGCTTCATATCACACAACGGAACCAACAGACAAACTAACGAACATCATACACGCCCAGCTTCATATCACACAACGGAACCAACAGACAAACTAACGAACATCAAACACGTCTAGCTTCATGTCACACATAAATGATATTGAATGCGTTTCTTTTATAAAGATACAACACACCTGTTTAGTATATGTCAAAAAGTGCTTTAATAATATATTGAAATATAAGAATACAAGAAAGGTATTGTTTTGTACTTGCATGAAAATAGTTACTTTGAATTCCTCATGATATTAATATAATAAATTAGTAATGATTTATATTATCAATTATTAAATCAGACGTAGTGTCTGAGGTAAACAACAACTGATTGTGCTACATATAAGAAATTTGATTAACAGTTAATCATCTTTAAGAAATCTTAGCTCATCTTTTCATGATACAATCTAACAATATAAACGATAAAATTGTCCATATAATTTGTAATGTGACACCATATGTCCTGTAACCTAATAGGGAACAACCAGCCAATTAAAAGCAGACTTTTGACCTCCCCTCGCCCCCCCATTTTTTATTAAGTGGTATACGAGACCCTTTTGTTATAGATCATAATGGCCAACATGTATTAATAGTTTTAATAAAACCCCCACAACATTAACACTGAAGTCTCTGTATAATCAAGTGCTTGGCTGGTCTCTATACAGTGAATCATTCATTAATTTTTTGCACTATTGAATTTACATCGCCGTCACACCTGAGTAAGTATCGTTGAAATCGGGAGCAAACTATTCCTGTCATTTTTCTCTGAGAAGTGACTCCACCTTGGCGGTTAGTCAGTTACATCATAGCATTTTTATGGAATTTAAAAACGTTTGCAAGTTTTCTTCAGTAAATAAACAAGAAATATTGACAGCAGTTTGTTTACAGTGTTTACGACATAGCCAATTATGACTTACACAGACAAAGGGCGATCTATCCGGCATTAATATTTAATCTCATACTTATATGTCTACACCCACCCTTATAACGGACCCCTACACCCACCCCTATAACGACCCCTACACCCACCTCTATAAAGGACCCCTACACCCACCTATATAAGGGACCCCTACACCCACCTCTATAACGGACCCCTACACCCACCTCTATAACGGACCCCTACACCCACCCCTATAACGGACCCCTACACCCACCCCTATAACGACCCCTACACCCACCTCTATAAAGGACCCCTACACCCACCTATATAAGGGACCCCTACACCCACCTCTATAACGGACCCCTACACCCACCTCTATAACGGACCCCTACACTCACCTCTATAACGGACCCCTACACCCACCTCTATAACGGACCCCTTACACCCACCTCTATAACGGACCCCTACACCCACCTCTATAACGGACCCCTACAACCACCTCTATAACGGACCCCTACACCCACCTTTATAACGGACCCCTACACCCACCTCTATAACGGACCCCTTACACTCACCTCTATAACGGTCCCCTACACCCACCTCTATAACGGACCCCTACAACCACCTCTATAACGGACCCCTACACCCACCTCTATAACGGACCCCTACACCCACCTCTATAACGGACCCCTACACTCACCTCTATAACGGACCATATGTTTTTGGGAAGATTCCTTGATCAGATACCTACGTAAAGTTTGTTTCCTACAACCATGTACTAGATTTATTCTGCTCCATCGGAATTTCTGTCAAAATTCATTGTTTGATTCACTGTTTTGAAAATATATTTGCTGTATAAAATCAATTTAGACATTGGAAACAGTCCAGTACTGGTCACTGCCTTTGAGAGAACAAATAAGCTGTATAGCAATGTTGATGAATTTCAGATATCAACTAACAGTAGAACATTTCCTTGATTTTTCTGAGAGTCATTGAAGTTATTACCAATAGGTAGCGTTACCATCCATAATTACGGTTATCTCCCTTTATCGCAGCCATATGTACTGATTAACTTTTCTGAATGTTGTATTTCCTATGGATTCTGCCTGCTGTTTGATAACGTGTTTTATGGTGCAATGTTGACGGCGGAGGAGACCGATTGATTTTACGTCCAACATTTGTAGAAATGGTTTCTACACCACGATTAAATTCATACAAAGTGTTACTGTTTTGCATGGTGTTGCTTGCTGTTTTCCATTTGCGTTTTGTTTGTAATTTGCCCCTTTGTCCGCCTCTTGTATCCCCTAATGAATTCCTGCTTGAACCGTGACGTCCTGAGTCCTCGAAAGTGACACCTATCCCATGATGCCTTAGGAATTTCCTTCTCTTCGGAACGATTATGTTTACGTTTTCTCCTGCATCTTTTAAGATTTGTTTACTTGTCGTTTGTTTACTTTCTGTTTTCTGATCAATATCGATGATCCCAGGCTTTCCAGTGTTTTCTGTTGGTTTTTGTAGCTTTGAAATTTCCTTTGGTTGTGTTTGGACGCCGTAATCTAGTGAGTTTTGAGACATCAAGCTAACTGAACTCGCGTCACCGCTAATGATTTCTCCACCAGATGGACTGCTAAGACTAATGGCTGCTGGTGTTTCGGTTTTTATCTCGACTGACTTTGTCAGTTTGTTGTTATCGGCTTCAACACCTTTATCACGGATCGCAACTTTCTCCGTCAAAGAATTCCCGATTGTACCAGAGACAATTGGCGAAATAGTGGAAGTCCTAGTCATCACTTTATTATCCGCGTTATATCGTTGTCTTGAGGTAGGGTTACTGTCATTTGTGATTCTATCTACTTTTACATCAAGATCTCCGAATCCGGATAAACTATTCGCTACGGAATAATCAGCGTTCCATCCAGGTATGTCAACCTTTCTGACCTCGTTATGACTGCTAGCATAATGGTCAGGTTTGTTAGAGTAGGAAACCAAACTCTGACTGCCTGAGTTGGTGAAATATCCTTGTGTATTTTTTTTTACAGTATATGTGGTATCTGTTTTTGTGACTCGATTTGTAAATCCGTTTCCACCGTTTACATTAAAAACGGGATTCCATTTTCCTTTGATCTGTCTGGATATTTTGCTAGCTTCAGTAAACGGTCCCTGGTTTATTCTATAATCAGCCACGTTGTAAACTGATGTAGCCCCAATATCATTCACCGATTCTTTGTTATCATGTACCACAGTCCCGGTAGTCTTGTGTCTATTATCAACTTTTAGGTTTCGATTTATTGTCGAAGATGTTGTAGTCATAAGGTTATACTCCAACAATTCCGTAACAACATTGCCGGATAGTGTTGACTTACCATTAGAAAGAGACGGCGCAGTAGTTGTAGTGGCTAATGTTGAGGGTAAGACATCGGCTCTCTTTGTAGTAGTGCTTGCAACAGTCGTGTGTGACGGCATATTTGAAACTAGATGTGTCTTTGTAGATGTTGGGGTGTATACCTGGTCCCCCGGAAGACCAACGTTAAATGGTTCTTTGCCAACCTTTGGTAATTTACCTCTAAACCCATTGTACACTTCTTCTATATCTCTCATCGGATCCGTTTGCGACTGCCGTCTATCCATGGTATTGTATTTTTCATAATTCACTTTGACGACTGACTTTGCATTTTCAGAATTTCTCTTTGCAGCTTTCTCACGCGGTGTTTCCGGATTCACATGGTCAGATGTTCCTAATGCAATGTCTAATTTTGATGGACCGGATGTATCGGCCTCCTTCACGGGAACACGTCTGATCGCCTTTACTGTATGCCCTGGATCAACCCCAAACGACATCTGTGGCTGTCTCATGGATGCCAGTATTGTTGGTATTGAGGGTACAATGTTATCCCATTCATTCCGTTTAGAAATAACAACCCGAGTTTTCTTGATATGGTTGGCTACTGGGATCAAGTTTTGAGCTGCTAACTGTTCGATTTCTTTATTGATCGAATCAATAAAAGACACAGGTTTAAGTACAGACTGTTCTAATTGTGCCACATCTTCTTGTCGAGGTAACTTGTTTTCTAGCGGTTGACTTGATACAACATTGGGTGTTTCATACACTGTGTTCACTGAATATCTTGTTTCTGATTTCCTCACGTTGGCTTCTTTCGTCTTACCGTTATCAAAACCACCAGTAGTTATACTTAAGGATGCTCTTCCATGGTTGATACTGCTTGATCCGGGTTGTATGACGTCAATATTTTGATGCAAAATCTCCGATTGCTGACTTAAAGGCGGTCCGTTGTCTTTCAGATTTGTAGTTTCAGATCCGACAGTCTTCATATTCTCAGAGTTGTTTTCATTGAAGCTATTTTTTACTTTGTTTTGTTCACTGATTACAACTAATTCTGATGTAATTTGCTTGTGTGACTGCGGCGATGCATTAGATTTTAGTCCACTGTCCACAGAAAACTTTTTTAATGTAGGAACTGGCATTTCCTCTTTGTTCCCTGTAGGTGCTGCCTCAATAACTTTTTCTGTTTTGGTAACTGTGTTAACTGGTAAGGAGGCCTCTGACGCATGATGCGGGTGATTAAAGGCAGATAAGCTGGACACAGAATTAAATTTTTGATGATATTTTCCAGATGTTGACGACACATCGGTAGCAGACCCAGACGCATGTTTTGACGCGTCGGAGTAAGTAAGCGATGTACCTCTGGGTGTTTCGACAGCAGGGTTTAGCACATGTTTCGACGCGTCGGAGTAAGAAAGCGAGGTACCTGTGGGCGTGTCGACAGCAGGGTTTAGCGAATGTTTTGCCGCGTCGGAGTAAGAAAGCGATGTACCTGCGGGCGTGTCGACAGCAGGGTTTAGCGAATGTTTCGCCGCGTCGGAGTAAGAAAGTGATGCACCTCTGGACTTATCGACAGGTGAAGATGCTGCATGTTTTGACGAGTCGAAAGAAGAAGCAGATTCGTCCATAGGTGTGCCTGAGGAGGCAGCTGATACCATGTTGGGGGTGTCGAAAGAAGTAAGGGACACGCTATTTGAGGAGTCGGAAACTGAAGGTGGGGTACCTCTAGATATCACACCGTTGCTTACCCTGTTGAAGCCAGACAGGTAACCCGAGTTTGCACCTGACCTTTCCATATCTTGAGCATAAGGCTTTTTATTATCACCAAATGACGTAGTTCTGGACACACTTACTACTTCTTTGTTTCCTAAAGACAATTAAGACAAAACATTTAAATTACACTAGTCTCATCTGAAATTATGGTACCTTGTTATTCAAGAATACTGTTAAACTGTTTCTATTATCCATGGTTTTACAACACTAATCACGAGTATGAGAATATGAACATGATTTTGATTAAACTATTTCGGAAATTGGATCACGATGATACACAGAAATACTTTTTTCATTCAGTGATTGCTACTAGAATGTCGTTTTAATGAAATATATCAAAGTTTAAATCATTGTTGCTTTTTCATGAAACATGCCTTACCTGGAACACTGTGCTCTTCTTGTCGAAGCCGTGGACTATCAACAGGAGATGGTACGATGCGGTTTGGAGTGTAGGCAACCAAGGGCTTTCTCTTTTCTTGTTTCCTGGTTTTACCGCCAACGTTCAACGTTAGAGCATAAAAATTAATTTCTTTTGAACTTTTTCTAGAGGCTTTGCGGTTATGTTGCTTGTTGGCTTGCGATGCATATTCGACTTTTTTCGAAAAAAGATTCTGTTGGTGGCGACTAGTCTCGCCATTGCTGTTACTCAGTGGCTTCTTAGTTGCTAGGCCATTGAAGGAGATGTGATCGAAGGAACTTACTGGATCAAAAGAAAAAGAAAACAAGTGTTACAATGAAACTTTGATAAGAAAATCGTTTATACAAGCAGTATGGTTTGTCCCGCTATATTCCATACAGCACATATCTTTTTTATTTCTCCGATAAATCACATCACATAATGTTCTCAACAGATGTATGTTATCATTTTAATCGGTGTATGTAGTCAGAGGTCGTATTATGCTACGTACACACAATAACATCAGTGTGTAAATGTGGAACTTCGAAGTTTTAGACAAGATCACTTACTCTTCTCTTTTATCTCGAACACGACAGTGATAATGGTAATGACAAAAAAATACATGATATCATTGGGCGGAAAATATACGTGTTACAATTAAGTCAATGGAAAACCAAATTTTCATCTGGTATTGTAAACCGACATTGTTTATACTATTCATTGGAAACGAAAACTTGTATTGTCTGGCCACAATGTTTGTTGTAGCTCTACAGTAATATACATAAATATATAGGTACTTAACCACAATTATGATTGCTACTACGAGGCGTAACTTAAGGAAGATACCATACCTATATTTGCAGAAGGTGTTTTTGATATTGTCTCCTTCGATGTTGCTTTTTCCTCAATTTTCTCCCGTGTTACATCTCTCGTTATACCTTCCCTTACCAAATGTCTTACTAAAGTGTTTGGAACAATTGCCCGGGATCCAGTGTTCATGTATTGCTGAGGAGACTTTCTTGGAGTTTTTGAAAAAGAGTTGACATCCTTTTGTCCGATCTGAGTATCAGAACTTTGCCTTGTCAAACCCATGGTCTCAAATGACAGTATTGGTTCGTTGTGTCTATCCGATGACGTCATAGGTTTTCTGATGGTTGTGACCGGATCAAACGACGAAAACTGAGTTTCAAATTTAGTGACAGAGGACGCTGCCAGTTGTTTATTTGCTTCTTTTTCTGAAACTAATTTATTAAACGATGTGCTTTCTGGTGAATGTGCGTTCGCTAATTGTGTGATTCTTTGGGCATCTTTTACTGATTGGAAGCCAGAGGGGGGCATCCAAGCGTTTTGTCCATGAGAGAGCCCATGTTGTTGTTGTTGTTGTTGCTGCTGCTGCTGCTGATGACGATGCTGCTGTTTTTGTTGTTGCTGCTGTTGTCGGGCTTTCGTATCTGGAGTGGAAATCCACATACTTGAAGATTTTGCTTTTGAGGAAGATGAATCCCGATTCTGATTTTGTATTTGTTTACCATCCTGATGTTGTATTTTTGAGACTGCAGATTCGGTGGACCAGCCAACACGAACGTTTGTCAACGACGACGAGATCGAATTCGAAGATCGTTGATTAGTTCCCTTTCTGACTGTAGGGAATGTTTCTGGGTCAGGCAATGTGTTTGAATCAAACGATTGTGTCTTAATAGGTCTCTGTATTACTGGCGTCATTTTGTGTATTGACCGTCCGTTCGTTCTTGGAGAAGACAATGAGGAAACGTCCGGTGTTTTAACCCATGAAGTCTTACTTACTGATGAATCCAGCAGCACATCCCTGTTTCCTGAAGTAATGAAGTCCATGTGGGTCTTTGTGTTTAACTGACTGCCCAAACTGTTTTGATCTGAAGGTTTAACCATCTCAATCTGTTGTGAAGACAAATGTCCTGAAGATGAGGCGAAGGACGGATCAGACTGTTGAGAAACTTTGTGTATTGGTCCTGACTCCAAAGCTTGATCACTTAGTGATGGTACCGACGACAATGTTGCACTCGACGGTTTTGTCATTCTATTATCATTCGATAATCCCATGACAACCGGTGACGTAACAGCTGCTTTTTTTGTCGCAGATCCTGAAGAACCAGAATTCATCATAGAAGATCCTGACCAGGAAACGCCTCCGTTCCTTAAGTTATTTCCGGTGTTGAAATTATTTGGTTGAGCACCAAATGTTTTTCGATGTTTACGTACAACTTGCTGAGGAATTGCAGAATTTAGAGCCCTAGAATGTGAATTTTTAAATTGTACTGACTGGGAAGTTGATGATGAAGATAAGACAGCTGGAGTACGCATGGTATTATGTACAGCTTTGTCTGTTTTTCTATATTGTTTCACGGATGAACCCAAGAACTCATTACGGACAGGAAACTGTTTTCCGGTCTTGTTTATAACGCGTGTATTTGGTGCGGCATTCTGATATGACTGCGAGTTACCTGCCTGTTGTCGTCGTTGATTTTGCCAGCGTTTCCTTGGCATAGTTCCAAAACGGTTGTTCATTTGCTTTCGATTGAACCTGTTCTGATGCTGCCAGTTTCTAGACATAACAGGTTTTTTAGCCTGCTGTTTAAACGGAGTAGATTTTGGAGATTTGGAAATAGTTGCACGATCTTTTATTTCTTTACTAGTTAAGAACGATTTACGTGCGTTTCTGTGTGGATTCCTATATCGATTCCACCTATTCCTCGATCTGACATTCTGTCGTTGTGCAGGAGGCAGAGGTGTTGTGTAAACAGGCTGGGAAGATACCTGTCGTGTCACATGATCCCAACTCCTGGTGTAACTGGGGGCAGATGTCGTTTTTGGGGTCACTGGTTTGAGCGTACTTCTAGACTGGGTAATCTTTAACCCCTTATTTCTCCAGTTAAAACGACGTTGTTGTGTATTTCTGGTCGCCGCGTTTCCTCGTACGCCATTTTTCGGTCGTTGGTTATGAACTACGCTAGAATTGATGACGTTTTGTGGTTGTTTTTTATTGCCAGCCTTTCGTGCCGCATTACTGTTATTGTTTGTTCTGAAGTTTGAGAATTGTTTCTGAAATGTATTTCTGTTTCGATATTTCTTGTTAATTGAGGTCTCCCTCGGATTACTTTGGTGATAGTTGTTTTTAATTGCAGGTATGTATCTACTGTGATAATTACGATTACGGTGACGATTCGGAAGATGAGTTTGACGATGACTATATCCTCTACTCCAATGTGTTCGCGTCGTCGTCACCCGAGGCGATGTTCTTTTGCCAGTGTTCGGTTTGCTATGAATGTTTTTAGCAGAATTTTGTGGAGTTTTACCGGCGACGTTTTGATTAGCCCATACATTCTGGCCCCTGCCCGTAACTTGCTGTGTGTTTGATTGTCCAGTAACACTATTTGTCGTTTCAGGAGGTTCCTCCTCGTCTTCATCATCATCGTCATCGTCGTCATCTTTGTCATTGTCGCCATCTCCTGCCTCAGCTGGTGCATTCCTTTCTATTCGGCTACGCCTGGTAGATACACTGTGTACACCTGAATAAAGTATATACTTAGTAAATAAATTCAATTAAAGAGAATCAGTACATATAAGATAATTAAATCACACTGGTAATATGATAAACGACAAAGTTGATTAAACAAAAACAGATACGACAAAAAACCCAACACAGGTGATACTACCAAACTACATACGTAAAATTACTAAACAACACAGGTAAGATAATTAAATCACACCGGTAAGATTAAAAACCAACCCAGGTAAGGTAATCGAACACTACAGGTAAGATGATGAAACACCACAGGTAAGATAATTAAACACCAGAGAAAAGATAATCAAACACCACCGGTAAGATGATCAAACACCACAGGTAAGATAATCAAACACCACAGGTAAGATAATCAAACACCACAGGTAAGATAATCAAACACCACAGGTAAGATAATCAAACACCACAGGTAAGATAACTGAACCACAGGTAAGATAATCAAACACCACAGGTAAGATAATCAAACACCACAGGTAAGATAACTGAACCACAGGTAAGATAATCAAACACCACAGGTAAGATAATCAAACACCACAGGTAAGATAACTGAACCACAGGTAAGATAATCAAACACCACAGGTAAGATAATCAAACACCACAGGTAAGATAACTGAACCACAGGTAAGATAATCAAACACCACAGGTAAGATAATCAAACACCACAGGTAAGATAATCAAACACCACAGGTAAGATAATCAAACACCACAGGTAAGATAATCAAACACCACAGGTAAGATAACTGAACCACAGGTAAGATAATCAAACACCACAGGTAAGATAATCAAACACCACAGGTAAGATAACTGAACCACAGGTAAGATAATCAAACACCACAGGTAAGATAATCTAACACCACAGGTAAGATAATCAAACACCACAGGTAAGATAATCAAACACCACAGGTAAGATAACTGAACCACAGGTAAGATAATCAAACACCACAGGTAAGATAACTGAACCACAGGTAAGATAATCAAACACCACAGGTAAGATAACTGAACCACAGGTAAGATAATCAAACACCACAGGTAAGATAACTGAACCACAGGTAAGATAATCAAACACCACAGGTAAGATAACTGAACCACAGAAGTAAAAACAATGCGAACTTTATTGCTTTAATGTACTGATTTACTTACAAAAAAGTCGTTTCCTGGTTTTCGTATATAGCGTTATTTTGTAAATGTTATTGTCCTAATTAATCATTGTGGAATTCGATTTTAATAATCATTTATTGATTTTTGTTTGATTGATTGTTGATTTTCAAGGCATTAAATGTCGTCAGTTTGGAGGACCGTTTTTTATTTGATTATATACTATATCGGACAAGCGATTAACATATGTAACAGCCTTGTGACATTTATTATCTTCTCCTAAAGTATAATATGAATACATCATGATGTATAGTTTGGACAACATTGCCCCGTACGATAACAGTTGGATTATGGGGCTAACTTTTGATATTTAAATTTTTCTCAGCCGCCGTCTCATAGGTTTCAAAATTTAGGTAATTTGCATTTCTGAAGAATCCTAGAAAGACCGAAACAGCTGCATAATGTAATATCACTGACGAGTCCTGGAATGACGAAATAGCCGTATGATGAAGCATCACTGACGAGTCTTAGAAGGACGAAACAGCTGTATGATGAAAGGGCCTGTCTCCAGTAATGTTAATTATCCATAGGAGCCTGCCCCCGTATAATTTCTTAGCTAGCTCAACTACTGTTTTTTTTCTTTTCCGAAAAATAATTTTACACCTTTCCGACACCCAGATTTCATAATTTCAGTGAAAATGTATTTTTTATAAAGTTGTCAATTTCAGCATCAAAGACATAAGTTCGTAAATAAAAGAAGGTTATCTCGAAATTATAATTCGCAACATAGTATAAATTTCGTTTGATAAATATTTCCAAAACATCGTGTTTATTCATAAAACATAAAAAAAAATATTCTCGGATGAAAATGCACTTGCAGAGACACAATTATGAAGAAAAATGCCATAAATTTGCAATTTTCTCCCGTTATATAGTTTTGGATGCAAATTTCCATCAGAAAATCGGATAGAGCTTTACTTGTTTCATATGTGTACCAAAAATCAGCTAATTCCATGTGGTGGAACGTTCACATATGAATGTGGTTGTAAATTGAAAGAAAAGGGGAAATTAGTAACAACCTTGTCTGAAACCCTATTATATAGGTTATTATATACAAAATTTTATATTGAATATCAGAGCGGATATTTTCATGACAGTTTTATGATGTGTAAAAAAAAAAAAAATAAATAAAGTACTGTTTCCCCGTCTCGATCTTGATTACTTGAGAACCATTACGTGTGGAACGTATCAGATATCTCTGGCTCCTGGTTACATCGCCGAACATTTAAGTGATGACGGCGACTATGAGGTGTGGTTTTACCAGCACTCCCCAGACCTTCTCCGATGTCAAATACATTCTCGACACAAAAGCCAAACGAAATATAACGTTTGGATACGGTTCACCGTTTCACCTGATGTTAATGCCCCAATAAATGACTACTACTGCCAGTGCCCAGTTGGAGAGAGAACGATGGGAATGTGTGCGGACATCTCCAGTATCTTGTACTACCTTGGGTATTACAGGACGCTGGAAAACCCTCGACCATTACAACCACAGGTAAAGAAATTCCGACAAAACTTGAAATAGTTTTCCATGCGGCAACAGAGCGCATATGTCGAAAGTATGTTTGGGGCTCGATATGAAAGATCCCCGTTACCATGTGACTAACCAAACTTATAAATATTGGTATTATACAATCGCCGGTAGCTATGAACAATCCCGTAAATGCGAAAACCAACCAAAATCATAAGGAACACGTTTTGTTTGTTGTTCTGTCTATTTGGCAGCCAATGTCTTCAACCACGGGGACTTGCGAAGTAGCCATCTTGGATTTTTTTTATGAAAAAGTGTTTCTCTCACTTTTTTTTCATATCTGTGTACATATTCGCAACATACCGAGCAAATACTCTCGTTTTTTTGTTAATTATCTAAAGAAAGTCGAAAATCGGCAATTCAACCATAGGCTAATTCAACCCAACATTTGAAAATGTTCCACCACTTACATTTTGATGATTTTTCCTCTCATCAATAGCATATTACGTACTATTTAATAGGATAAAAATTGGTTTGCATCCAACGCCCATAAAAGGGTATATTCTCTAAAAAAACACAGTTTTTGTGTCTAAAATGTTATCGAAAATGGCATTTTTGAGATTGTTTCTTCCATAAAACAGCCAAATGGCGCGATGGAAACATGATTTTTTGTCACAATCATGCCATGAATGTATTCTTTACGGTGACTATCATTTGATTAGATTTTCATTAATATTTTACATAACATGCACATTTTATCAACACTTGGACAGCTTCTGAAAGGTACAACTTTCTTTAGTTGTATAAAAATATACTAGTCACTTGATTTGCTTTTTAAATCTCTTATATGCTCAGCTATAAAAGTGCGAATCAGTGTTCTAATGTACATATCTAATTACGATCGATATCAGATTTATTACAGGATGTTGATTACAGGTAAGATAATTTACATAACGGAATCATATCTAACGGAATCATATCTATTACAGGATGTTGATTACAGGTAAGAAAATTTACATAACGGAATCATATCTATTACAGGATGTTGATTACAGGTAAGAAAATTTACATAACGGAATCATATCTATTACAGGATGTTGATTACAGGTAAGATAATTTACATAACGGAATCATATCTATTACAGGATGTTGATTACAGGTAAGAAAATTTACATAACGGAATCATATCTATTACAGGATGTTGATTACAGGTAAGATAATTTACATAACGGAATCATATCTATTACAGGATGTTGATTACAGATACCATATCTATTACAGGATGTTGATTGCAGGTAAGATAATGTACTGTACGATATCATATCTATTACAGGATGTTGATTACAGGTAATATAATGTACTGTACGATATCATATCTATTACAGGATGTTGATTACAGGTAAGATAATTTACATAACGGAATCATATCTATTACAGGATGTTGATTACAGGTAAGAAAATTTACATAACGGAATCATATCTATTACAGGATGTTGATTACAGGTAAGAAAATTTACATAACGGAATCATATCTATTACAGGATGTTGATTACAGGTAAGATAATTTACATAACGGAATCATATCTATTACAGGATGTTGATTACAGGTAAGATAATTTACATAACGGAATCATATCTATTACAGGATGTTGATTACAGGTAAGAAAATTTACATAACGGAATCATATCTATTACAGGATGTTGATTACAGGTAAGATAATTTACATAACGGAATCATATCTATTACAGGATGTTGATTACAGGTAATATAATGTACTGTACGATATCATATCTATTACAGGATGTTGATTACAGGTAAGAAAAATTACTGTACGATACCATATCTATTACAGGATGTTGATTACAGGTAAGATAATTTACATAACGGAATCATATCTATTACAGGATGTTGATTACAGGTAAGAAAATTTACATAACGGAATCATATCTATTACAGGATGTTGATTACAGGTAAGATAATTTACATAACGGAATCATATCTATTACAGGATGTTGATTACAGGTAAGATAATTTACTGTACGATATCATATCTATTACAGGATGTTGATTACAGGTAAGAAAAATTACTGTACGATACCATATCTATTACAGGATGTTGATTACAGGTAAGATAATTTACATAACGGAATCATATCTATTACAGGATGTTGATTACAGGTAATATGATTTACTGTACGAATCTCATGGTTGAAACTTAAGACAATATTTCACTTATGGTATATATAGCTTTCGTCGTGATTTGTTTCCTTTTTTACCTTGAGCAACAAAAAGTCCTTTAATTACCGACCGGGGCGGTTTACAATACACGATAAATCCTCGGCACATAATGTGTGGTTGATTGTTAAAGTAACAGAAGAAAGCTATCAGTAGTTTCCTAATTCATATTAACGGAGTGAGATCCTACAGTAAACACCTTTCTCAGAATGAGTGTTTATTTATCAAGCTTTACTCAGACATATGGACCATAACTTCTGGATTTTATATCAATGTAATAACCTATATTTTCTATGTAATGATCTTACCTTGGGGCAAAGAAACTATGTATAATGCAGTTTGTTGTACAATCTTCAGATAGAATTATAAACGCATTATTATATATTGATCTTTCGACAATGTAAAGGTCAAGTAGAAAGGTCAAGTAGTCATTGGAAATAAAATGAAAGTAAAATATATAATCGATTATATTATAATGTCAAACATTGACTTACATATGGAATACATAATGAATATAATGGCGTTGCACCGTCCCATCATTCAAGCACATTGATTTACATCTATTATTCAGGAATCTGGTATACAGAAATTTTATTACAATTCCTGGCCATGAATTCTACAATTGTACTAACTCCTAGGTTAATTCACTGTAAGTCATGTGGGTTTACAAAGAACGACTAAAATGAATTTGTAAATGGAATAATAGGTCTTGTACACCTCCACGTCTAGATTTTTAAATTGATTTTGATCACATCATTGTCGAGTCAGAGAATGTCAAAATAGCTGTATCATGAAGTTTAATTCAATGTTTGGCTAAACTGTATATTATCTCTGCATCTATATTGAAGGACACTATTTATTAATGTGTCTTTTGTGTACAATCTTTGCTATTTTGCACACAGAAGTAATGTTCAAGTGACTTTTATTTTTTGTGTAATATTTATGATGCTCTGGGCAATTCAATGATTTATTATCTGTAAAGGTACATTTCGTCCAATTTACATACCTTTCTTGTAGTACTGGTTTTTAAGAGCTCATTCTAATGACTTTTAAAACTATTGTTAGCATCAAAATATCTCTCCTGTAGTCAGGAATATTTCTTTTAATTATTCAGGAGGTTTATTTGCTCTTGATTGTATTATTTACACAAATATTTCATTCTGTTACGACGCAATCAGGGCCACACGAACGTTTGTAAATCGATCTAACTAGAAGGATTTCCGTAAATTATATATGATTTATATAACGTATACACTGGGGTGTACGATTTCAATCCGAACAGGAATAGATGATTGTGCGGAATATCCCTATAAGATAACTAAATATATTTACACTTACAACAACGAATTATACAAAAATCACAAGTTATTAGCACTTTTTAATATTACACAGAGACTCCTGATAAAGTACATGGAGAATAAGGTGTTCCAGAAGAGTAAGCGTGGTTAAATCTTTGTCAATCCATGTAAGTAATATTATGTTCTCAAATGAGAAAAAATGTTTACAAATATATCAGACATCAAATTAAAACATTACCTAAGAACTGAGCTGAAACAAAATAGTGTTCGAAAAATTATCGGAAAGGATGTTTTTTACATCCCGGAAAATTCCATAATTTTGTTTTCCGATATAATATGTTCGATGGCGTCATCTCAATACAGACATCATCATATTGTCGTCACAAAATAAACCTGAACAGATCTTTAAGGAGATAAAAACAGCCTTTTCAAGTTTGTAACGCATAACACTCTTTCTGTGTATATGTATACATCATAGATATCTATGTGTTATACAGTAGGAGTGTGTATAGTTATAGACATGTGATGACATCTATATCACGTATAACTCTTTCTGTGTATATGTATACATCATAGATATCTATGTGTTATACAGTAGGAGTGTGTGTAGTTATAGACATGTGATGACATTTATATCACGTATAATTCTTTCTGTGTATATGTATACATCATAGATATCTATGTGTTATACAGTAGGAGTGTGTATAGTTATAGACATGTGATGACATTTATATCACGTATAACTCTTTCTGTGTATATGTATACATCATAGATATCTATGTGTTATACAGTAGGAGTGTGTGTAGTTATAGACATGTGATGACATCTATATCACGTATAACTCTTTCTGTGTATATGTATACATCATAGATATCTATGTGTTATACAGTAGGAGTGTG
>NW_026782550.1:230000-264934 GCF_031769215.1 Ylistrum balloti
AGAAAGCGAAAGTAATCGTAACCCCTGGGCATCAAGGGAGTGATCGTATACCCTCGAGTACCGTGGATGGTTCCAGGGTTACAGAGAGTGATAGTGAGAGTAACACCTGGAGTATGGAGAATGGTTCCAGGGTTACAGAGAGTGATAGAGAGTAACACCTGGAGTATGGAGAATGGTTCCAGGGTTACAGAGAGTGATAGTGAGAGTAACACCTGGAGTATGGAGAATGGTTCCAGGGTTACAGAGAGTGATAGTGAGAGTAACACCTGGAGTATGGAGGATGGTTCCAGGGTTACAGAGAGTGATAGTGAGAGTAACACCTGGAGTATGGAGGATGGTTCCAGGGTTACAGAGAGTGATAGAGAGTAACACCTGGAGTATGGAGGATGGTTCAAGGGTTACAGAGAGTGATAGTGAGAGTAACACCTGGCGTATGGAGGATGGTTCCACGGTTACAGAGAGTGATAGTGAGGGTAACACCTGGAGTATGGAGGATGGTACCATGGGTGTAAAGAATGAAAGTGATCGTAACCCCGGGACTATCGTGGATTGCTCCAGGGTTGTAGAGAATGAAAGTGATCGTAACTCCAGGAGTACCGTGTATACAATATTTGCTGTGAAATTTTTCAGCGCTACTGTGACACATGTATCATATGCCGTCAATTTAGATAGCCCCTTAGTAATTTATGTTGTGCGAAAACGTAGGATGACACATCTTTTACTAAGGTACAGGAATGTAACTGACGTATGTGACCAGAATTCTCAACGTTTAGATTATGACAACGTGTATGTACTTAACGATTTTGGTGTGCCAAGTTCTGTAAAGATGTAGATATTTTAACAATAAAGAGTATAGTGAAATATACTAACTTAACAAACACTATCAATGTACATTAATTAATGACGTATTGAATGATTATGATGCGTATATTTTACTTGTTTTGATTAAATGGAATTAAAAATCAAAAATAAGATTATTAAGTTATGTCTATCTAAATAACAACATAAAAAATAACGTCAAGAAAAGTCGTACTTTAAACTCGACACTGAATCAAAGGCAAAATCTAAAAACCAAAAAACAAATGAGATTCCTGAAAATACATGAAACAAGTTAAAAAAAAAAAAAAATCAGATGTCGAGGAATGGAATGCGTCTTCTATTTTATATCAACCAAAATAATGTCATGTTCTTAAAATGAGAATTGAGTTAATAACATTTAACCAGTAAACTTAATAACGTGCACCCAACAAATATATAGAATAAGGCAAACAGTGATGCCACCAATAAAGTGATAATAACTCTAATGCGATGTTATATATAGAGCAATGCAAGTAAAGTATCGCCAAGGTCAAGGTCACACAAAGCCGAAATATATTCTCTACCTCTCGTAGTGCTAGAACTAGTCTCTGATCCATCTATCTGTTTCTGATAATAAACTGTGTTCATATAGCCTCTGTTAGAATCTTCAGTGTCATGATAATATGTTCCATCGGTACAATAAAATAAAAAAACCTTTTGTAGACACAATATAAGTAACTTGTAGATATCTTATGTTTATTGAGGTCATTGTATGTTCTATTAGTTCCAGAAGTTTGTATGAAATATATCTATACTATTTAATTTTAATCCATATTTCTCATTAAGACGCGTTGATAATCATAGAAATAATGTTCACTAATCAAATTGATTTCCCTACTTAACAAAAAAACTAGAACAACAAAAAACGTCCCTTTATGTGAAATTGATAGGTTTTTTTCATTAATATATTTGAATAGAGAAATAGCTTGTACTATCTCATGGTCTTCCGAATAATTTATAATTGGTGTGATATGGCCTTATTTTGAACATTTAAATTTTATAGATATTAGAATTACAAGGAAATCCAACAAAACGCCTTTATACTTGTAACCTTTGGAATGTCTATATACCGGATATGTGCGCAACTCTAAATATTCATCAGTTCATCCTTCATACTTTCAGTAATCTCAAACTTGTATTTGGAAAATTGAACAAAAGACACAGAAGTGAATAGCACCTTTAGATATTATATAGAAATATATACCGTAGAGCCAAACAATGAATTGAATTGCTCTTTCGTCCTTCTAGGACCCTTCAGTGATGTTACATCATACAGCTGTTTCATCCTTCTAGGACGCGACAGTGATGTTGCATTATACAGCTGTTTCGTCCTTCTAAGTCTCGTCTGTGATGCTATATCATACAGCTGTTTCGTCCTTCTAGGACTCGTCAGTGATGTTACATCATACAGCTGTTTCGTCCTTATAGGACTCGTCAGTGATGTAAGAGTATAAAGTTTAAAGCCTAGGAAGTGACTTAGGAAAATACAGAGTGATCGGAAGAGGGAAAATGTAAACCTAGACGGGAATGTATATTAAATAACAGTTAAGTAACAAAACTGAGACGAGGATAACACACTTTGCAGCTGGATTTCTTTTAAACAGTTAAAACATCTAATAAAGCTGAAAAAAATAATATATATAAAAGAACGAATGCATGATTTCGATTCCAGAATACAAATATTCATGGTACCACTTACTTGCCAATACGAAAAAAAGGAGCGCAAGAAGAAATATTGCCTTCATTGTGGTCTCCGTCCTTGTCGAATTTTGCCTTTTTGTACACAGTATCTGTTTGGAAGTTTTCTCAGAAGTTTTTCCAATGTGACAGCTTCAGTTGATATCATTAATAAATCTCTTACTCTAGGCACATTTCACTGGACGAGTCTAACGCAAACGAAATATACAGTATTCTTTTTAGGGATGTGGCTAAGATTTGACATTTCAGAAACTTGGACCAACGTGTCAGATTAGTCAACTTTATGTACTGAAAATGTGTAAAATTATGTTTCTTTTACTTGTTTAATTTATATTAAAATCCTGTTTGAATTATGAACTTATTTAAGTTATAAATGTACAGAAAATATCTTGGACAAAATAACTTATTAACAACATCTTAATAAGATTAAAGATAAAGCTGAACTCAGCCGTTAAGCTGTTAGAGCTCTCAGTGATACCTGCGGTGATCATGAACAATCAGTACATTGCAGTGATCACGTGACCCTGGTTAGATATTAGTATTCATTATCGTGGTTGGACGCTCACAAGAGACGTGAATGAATTAACAAACGGCATCAGAAGATACAAACCTGCCGTATTAACGAGATGTGGTTTTCACACTTTTCTTCCTGTTATCGGACCAGGAAAATTATGTGATCTGATACATTATCATGACGTACTTTAAATCAGCATGCGTTCATTTCAATTAATATCGTTTTATTAGAATCAGGGGTTCAAGTCAGTAATAAAAATCACGATGTTAACTTTACACCGAATGTCTTGCATATAAAAATTTAATATTTTCCTCATTTTAATTCACATGATACTCACAAAGCAGATATTGCCTCCCCCCATATGCCCCGCCCCCTCGAAATCTCTGTAACATTTGTTAGTTATCCCGTTCGAATAGTGACTCGCCTGCAAGCATATACATACACTAGGCATTCTTTTAGAATTTTTTTAAAATGCCGTCCACTTGGCAATTTTCTCGGTTCAACATTTTCTTTTTAAACGATAGACTTATACATAAGCGAATTAGAATTGCGCGATCTGGTTGGAAATGAACACCTAATACTTAACTGGCTTATCTTTTGTGATTTAATGTATCGCGAAAAGAGAGAATATTAACACCGGGACCGGTGATACAGTATGGAAGTGTATAGTTTATAGATCTGTGACATTATTCGTGGGTAAGAATTGAGGTAACATTCCTCATTTTGGAATTAACAATATCGGTATCCCGAACGAGTCCTAGAATGACAGCCATTGTTAATTTCAAGCATGTCTAATGATGAGGAAATGACTATTTTTGGTGTTGATTAGTACAACAACTGAGACATGTCCACGCCCATATCCACGGACGGATGTGGGTTTCATGACGTCATGTGTGTTTAACCACATGTGGTATACTATTTCAGGAATATATTGTCCTCAGGGGTCGATGTAGTCCGAGACTTGTTGTAACCTACACGTTTAAAATTTATTCGAACTGTGGCACGGTTCAGAATATACACATATACCTGAAGTGGTTCTAATATATATGACCAGAGATGAAAATCACAACCTTATTGCATAATGCGGCTAGTAAACCTTCCCATCTTCATTTTCATATCTCTCTCGATCTCTTTCCATATTCCTCCATTTTCACATATTTCTCGATCTCTTTCCATATTCCTCCTTTTTCACATATTTCTCGATCTCTTTCCATATTTCCATATTTTCACATATTTCTCGATCTCTTTCCATTTCCCCCCATTTTCACATATTTCTCGATCTCTTTCCATTTCCCCCCATTTTCACATATTTCTCGATCTCTTTCCATTTTTTCCTAATGAGGACCTTTAATCTTAAACATTCAGGTACTTACCGTCAATGACTAATTCTAGAAGGGCTAAAGAGCTGTGTGATACGATTTAATCAATTATTTTTCTGTATTATTTCTAACTCCGCGTTAACACGTGCTATTTACTGGAGTAGATAAAGGACATACCGGTGAATAGCACGTTTCATTAGAAATTTAGGTAAACATGCATATAGGCAACCAAATAACAATCTATTTGCATCGTTTCGTCCATAAATGCCGGGGCTTGTACATTCCCCGTCTAAAGGATCTTTTTTACGGTACATGTAATTTTGCCCACATTCCAATTTAATCTTTATTGTGTTTTATTTGTAGTACCCCAGTAAACTCTTAAGAATGTATCTTTAAAAAATCCAAAAGTCACCTATGACCTGTAGTATAACTAAGATTGTCAAGCAGTTTTCCAAAAACTAGAATTTGCTGAAAATGTTATGAGAAATTATGATTTTTGCCTTGTCAAATATAAAGCCTTATATTAGAGTGTACTGTAACAAAAATGATTTGACATAATTTGATGATTTATCATAGGTTTTTGAACAAGTTTTGGGTAAGATGTACACACTGACTCACACCCATGACAAGGATCATCAAATGTATTTGTGGGCCAAAAATACATATACCGTGAAACAGGTCTTTGTATAATTGCTTACGCCATCAATTCCTTAGGGCTTTATAATGAAGTAGCGAAGGAGACAGCCAATCAACAAAGCCGTAGTGCGTGACGTAGAATGCAAAAATCAATGTTTATGAAATATCGACAAATAGAACAAAGGTGAACCCAATCAGCGACAGTTTGGTACCTACAGCCAGCTCCGGCATCACTCTGTCGATCTCCGATCCCACAACGCCGTCATTAGTCAGCTGGGAGCTGTTGTCTGAATGGAGATATTCGTCTTGTTGACAGGTAGAGTATTTTGAATTTACAGTATTCTTAAAATGTCAAGGAATATTTTTTATGTTTCGTGCAATATTTGTGCAACAATAAGGAATTAAGGTTCATTACTGTGAAAACAGCACAGTAAGTCAAACAAAGTGAAAACTGTACAGTTAGTCAGACAAAGTGAAAACTGTACAGTTAGTCAAACAAAGTGAAAACTGTACAGTTAGTCAGACAAATTGAAAACTGTACAGTTAGTCAAACAAAGTGAAAACTGTACAGTTAGTCAAAGAGAAAACTGTACAGTTAGTCAAAGTGAAAACTGTACAGTTAGTCAAAGTGAAAACTGTACAGTTAGTCAGACAAATTAAAAACTGTACAGTCAGTCAGACAAAGTGAAAACTGTACAGTTAGTCAGACAAAGTGAAAACTGTACAGTTAGTCAGAAACAGTAAATACTGTACAGTTAGTCAGACAAAGTAAAAACTGTACAGTTAGTCAAAGAGAAAACTGTACAGTTAGTCAGACAAATTAAAAACTGTACAGTCAGTCAGACAAAGTGAGAACTGTACAGTTAGTCAAAGTGAAAACTGTACAGTTAGTCAAAGTGAAAACTGTACAGTAAGTCAAACAAAGTGAAAACTGTACAGTTAGTCAGACAAAGTGAAAACTGTACAGTTAGTCAAACAAAGTGAAAACTGTACAGTTAGTCAGACAAAGTGAAAACTGTACAGTTAGTCAGACAAAGTAAATACTGTACAGTTAGTCAGACAAAGTAAAAACTGTACAGTTAGTCAAAGAGAAAACTGTACAGTTAGTCAGAAACAGTAAATACTGTACAGTTAGTCAGACAAAGTAAAAATTGTACAGTTAGTCAAAGTGAAAACTGTACAGTTAGTCAGAAACAGTAAATACTGTACAGTTAGTCAGACAAAGTAAAAACTGTACAGTTAGTCAAAGAGAAAACTGTACAGTTAGTCAAAGTGAAAACTGTACAGTTAGTCAGACAAATTAAAAACTGTACAGTCAGTCAGACAAAGTGAGAACTGTACAGTTAATCATACAAAGTGAAAATTGTACAGTTAGTCAGACAAATTGAAAACTGTACAGTTAGTCAGACAAAGTAAAAACTGTACAGTTAGTCAAAGAGAAAACTGTACAGTTAGTCAAAGTGAAAACTGTACAGTTAGTCAGACAAAGTGAAAATTGTACAGTTAGTCAGACAAAGTGAAAAATGTACAGTTAGTCAGACAAATTAGAAACTGTACAGTTAGTCAGACAAAGTGAAAACTGTACAGTTAGTCAGACAAAGTGAAAACTGTACAGTTAGTCAGACAAAGTGAAAAATGTACAGTTAGTCAGACAAATTAGAAACTGTACAGTTAGTCAGACAAAGTGAAAACTGTACAGTTAGTCAGACAAAGTGAAAACTGTACAGTTAGTCAAACAAAGTGAAAACTGTACAGTTAGTCAGACAAAGTGAAAACTGTACAGTTAGTCAGACAAAGTAAAAATTGTACAGTTAGTCAGACAAATTAGAAACTGTACAGTTAGTCAGACAAAGTGAAAACTGTACAGTTAGTCAGACAAAGTGAAAAATGTACAGTTAGTCAAAGTAAAAACTGTACAGTTAGTCAGACAAAGTAAAAACTGTACAGTTAGTCAAAGTAAAAACTGTACAGTTAGTCAGACAAAGTGAAAATTGTACAGTTAGTCAGACAAAGTGAAAAATGTACAGTTAGTCAGACAAATTAGAAACTGTACAGTTAGTCAGACAAAGTGAAAACTGTACAGTTAGTCAGACAAAGTGAAAATTGTACAGTTAGTCAGACAAAGTGAAAAATGTACAGTTAGTCAGACAAATTAGAAACTGTACAGTTAGTCAGACAAAGTGAAAACTGTACAGTTAGTCAGACAAAGTGAAAACTGTACAGTTAGTCAGACAAAGTAAAAATTGTACAGTTAGTCAGACAAAGTAAAAACTGTACAGTTAGTCAAAGTAAAAACTGTACAGTTAGTCAAAGTGAAAACTGTACAGTTAGTCAAACAAAGTAAAAACTGCACAGTTAGACAAAGTGAAAAATGTACAAATAGTCAAACAAGGTGAAAAATGCAGTTAGTCAAACAAAGTGAAAACTGTACAGTTAATCAAAGTGAAAAATGTACAGTAAGTCAGACAAAGTGAAATCTTTATAATAGTCTTGGCATGTAATATTATTTTGTTGTTTTCATGTTATAACACGCAACAATCACGTGATTACGTCGTGTTTACGTTTTAATACGACACAATCACGTGATTACGTCGTATTTTCACGTTATAATACGATACAATCACGTGATTACGTCGTGTTTTCATGTTTAAACACGCAACAATCACGTGATTTCATCGTGTTTTCACGTTATCACACGCAACAATCACGTGGTTACGTCGTGTTTTCATGTTATAACACGCAACAATCACGTAATTACGTCGTGTTTTAATGTTATAATACGCAACAGTCACGTGATTACGTCGTGTTTTCATGTTTTAATACGACATAATCACGTGATAGCGTGGTGTTTTCACGTTATAATACGACACAATCACGTGATTATGTCGTGTTTTCACGTTATAATACGGTACAATCACGTGATTACGTCGTGTTTTCATGTTATAACACGCAACATTCACGTGATTACGTCGTGTTTACATGTTTTAATACGACACAATCACGTGATAGCGTGGTGTTTTCACGTTATAATACGACACAATCACGTGATTACGTCGTATTTTCACGTTATAATACGATACAATCACGTGATTACGTCGTGTTTTCATGTTAAAACACGCTACAATCACGTGATTACATCGTGTTTTCACGTTATCACACGCAACAATCACGTGGTTACGTCGTGTTTTCATGTTATAACACGCAACAATCACGTGATTACGTCGTGTTTTCATGTTATAATACGCAACAATCACGTGATTACGTCGTGTTTTCACGCTATAACACGCAACAATCACGTGATTACGTCGTGTTTTCATGTTTTAATACGACACAATCACGTGATAGCGTGGTGTTTTCACGTTATAATACGACACAATCACGTGATTATGTCGTGTTTTCACGTTATAATACGATACACTCACGTGATTACGTCGTGTTTTCATGTTATAACACGCAACATTCACGTGATTACGTCGTGTTTTCATGTTATAATACGACACAATCACGTGATTGCGTGGTGGTTTCCGGTTATATGACGACACAATCACGTGATTACGTCGTGTTTTCACGTTATAACACGCAACAATCACGTGATTACGTCGTGTTTTCATGTGATAATACGACACAATCACGTGATAGCGTGGTGTTTTCCGGTTATATGACGACACATTCACGTGATTACGTCGTGTTTTCATGTTATAACACGCAACAATCACGTGGTTACGTCGTGTTTTCATGTTATAACACGCAACAATCACGTGATTACGTCGTGTTTTCATGTTATAATACGCAACAATCACGTGATTACGTCGTGTTTTCACGTTATAACACGCAACAATCACGTGATTACGTCGTGTTTTCATGTTTTAATACGACACAATCACGTGATTATGTCGTGTTTTCACGTTATAATACGATTCACTCACGTGATTACGTCGTGTTTTCATGTTATAACACGCAACATTCACGTGATTACGTCGTGTTTTCATGTTATAATACGACACAATCACGTGATTGCGTGGTGGTTTCCGGTTATATGACGACAAAATCACGTGATTACGTCGTGTTTTCATGTTATAACACGCAACAATCACGTAATTACGTCGTGTTTTCACGTTATAACACGCAACAATCACGTGATTACGTCGTGTTTTCACGTTATAATACGACACAATCACGTGATTATGTCGTGTTTTCACGTTATAATACGATTCACTCACGTGATTACGTCGTGTTTTCATGTTATAACACGCAACATTCACGTTTCATGTTATAATACGACGTTATAACAAGCAACAATCACGTGATTACTTCGTGTTTTCACGTTATAACACGCAACAATCACGTGATTACGTCGTGTTTTCATGTTATAACAAGCAACAATCACGTGATTACGTCGTGTTTTCACGTTATAACAAGCAACAATCACGTGATTACTTCGTGTTTTCACGTTATAACACGCAACAATCACGTGATTACGTCGTGTTTTCATGCAAAATGTGAAAAACGCTACGGTGAGTATATAATTTTTTTTATGTTGGGTAAATGTAAAAAATATTGTTTTTTTTTGCTGCGTTTTGCTCTGTTCTCTAACACGACACTAGATGTGATAAAAACAGTCTGATTGACAGAAACACTGTAAAATGCAATTATTGAGCTGATTTCTAGGCACATCCTGTTGATTTTAAACAAATGGTGCCTTGGTTTTCAATGCCGACTCCCTTTAACTTATTTATAATAGCCCTTTATATCTATGTTTGTAGGTACGTTATATCGATTATAATGTATCAATTCAACATACTGTAATACTGGACGAACACATTATTCACATTGGGATTTTGAAGGTTATTTTAAGCAATATTTCTGTATCAAAGGTATTTCAAAACAATTTTTATATAACAGTTTTGATTTTTGACACACAATAACGACTACAAACAGACGCCATATTTTTGCTGACAGACAAGGATACAATTTATCATAATACTCCACCCGTGATTACTTCACTTCTGTATGAGGAAATATCATACGGCAACGAAACTAAAAAATTAAAAGAGTTTTAATTGGGACATTTCAAATTTATGTCAAAGTGGTCGATATCAGATAATATTTGCTATTAAACGGCGAAGGTGTTTTTTGACAATATCAGTGTTAACAGAAACTATAGAAAGCCCCGGATGTCATTCTCCAGGTCAGGGAAGCTTATCGATGCATTCTTTGATGTTGGTCGTTTTCTTACCATCTCGTCACACTATTTTCCACTTTAGCGTACATGGAATTATACTAAAGCCAAAAATGTTGATCGTTTTCTTACCATCTCGGACATTACATATGTTAGTTCTAGGAAAGGAAACTCTACACTTGTTATTTGTTAGATTAAGGTGAGCGTGTAGTCATCGACCGTCTGTTCTACAGACCTGCATTAATTTGTGAAATAGTTAGATTCTTTGATACTTTTCAGGAATGATGTTAGACGCAGTGATAAGTGTTTTGTTGTTATGATCCGAATGTTCACGGATACTTTTATAAGAAGAAGAGTTATAAATCTGTAACAAAAAGACTTAAAAAGTGTATAACACCTTTCAATACAGATATAGAATGAGTTTTTAACATACGACAGCTTCATCCTCCTAGAACTCGTTAGTGATGTTACATGATACAGCTGTGTCATCCTAGAACTCGTCAGTGATGTTACATCATACAGCTGTGTCATCCTAGGACTCGTCAGTGATGTTACATCATACAGCTGTTTCATCCTAGAACTCGTCAGTGATGTTACAACATACGGCTGTTTCATCCTAGAACTCGTCAGTGATGTTACATCATACAGCTGTTTCATCCTAGAACTCGTCTGTGATACAGCTGTTTTGTCTTTCTAGGCTATCTTATCAATGCTTAAGACCTAAAGTGGTTTAAGAAAGTCCAAATAAGTTGAAATGAATGTCCAAATTAAAAACGTTTGTGTGAGGGATAGTTGTGGGAATGAGTGTTAGGATTGTTCGTGATTGTGCACCTTAAATTGAATACATTATTAATTAATTATGGAATTGTCGTTCTCACTGCCTAATTAAGAGCAGAAAACAACAGAGACGGAATAACCCTCTAAGAATGTAAGCTAATGTCTGCTCATTTCAAAGTTTGTTTGTAATGCAATGCTTCTGAATATCATTTCCTGTATTTGTGTGTAAACATGATGGTATTGGTGTTGTTTACAAGTAGAGCCGTTTTGCTTACAGAAGTATGTGCGTGGTCGTTAGTTTGTGGAGCAGGTGTCAGTTGGACAGAGTTGTCGCCCTTCAAGAACACTCTTCATGACTCTGAATTTCCTTCTAAAACAACCCCCACCAGTATTGGCTGTATGGCTGTTGGAACGGCAACACAAGGCTGTAATTACGTGACGTATGTACAAAACTCGTCAACATGCTACCGTCATACCCAGCTTCAAGGGAGACAATCCATCAAAGACAGTCGAGTCTGGTCGAGTAAGTGTTGGTAGTATTACGTGCGCTAATTATGTAAATTATTAATGTTTAAGGTTTGATTCAGTAAAAAAAAAGTTTGTGTTATTGTAAATCAGTTCTTGTATATGATCATACAAAAGACACGCAAGTGAATAACACCTTTTAATACAATTCAAACTTTCAGGCTACATCTGTTATACTTTAACATGTATAACGTTGCTAAGGAAGTTCCATAGCAACGAAATCAAAATGACTTCCTTAGTAACCAACAGCCAAAGGTCCCCTAATAAGCCATTATTATCATAGGAGTGTGACAACGACAACTAAATTGGAGTGTGTGACGTCATCATTTTTGTTTACTTACCATTTCTGAATCTTTTTTTTAAAGGTCCTCTTTTTCATAATCCTCTTCCTTATTCACTTTCAATTCAAGTATTCAATTCTTTCTGTAATACACAGAATATGTTGCTGAAGATCATACAGATGACGTCACACACTCCATAGCATGGCAGACGGATCTATCTTAGCATCCGTCCCCTCATTATCATCAACCGTACACAAATCCATGTGAGGGGACTGATTTTTATTTTCCCTATATTAACAGATGATAAACGGTGTGCTGACGATTTCATGTACAGCGAGACTAGAGGAGGCTGTGTTTACATATCGAATGTGGTCAGGACCTGGTTCGATTCTCAAAGCGATTGTGAAGCTCGTAACGCAAGTCTTCTAGTGACTACCTCTCAACAGGACATATCGGCGGTGGCAAATGCTAGCTTTGGTAATCAGTTCAGTGTAGGGGTCAAGATACAGCGAAAAATATTATCATTGATAAGTATAAAAACATTCTCAGCTTCATCTGTTGAGCTGTAGTAAATTAAGTCAGGTGTCTTAGGCTACCTAGCAGAGGCATTTAAAAGAATTGTTACAATAAACAAGTTCCGTAATAGCAGCAGCTTAGACAATAATGGTAGTTATAGTAAAAAAAACTAGTCCCCTAACAGCGTTAGTTTAAAGAATAATGGTAGTTATAGTAAAAAAAACTAGTCCCCTAACAGCGTTAGTTTAAAGAATAATGGTAGTTATAGTAACAAAACTAGTCCCCTAACAGTGTTAGTTTAAAGAATACTGGTAGTTATAGTAACAAAACTAGTCCCCTAACAGCGTTAGTTTAAAGAATAATGGTAGTTATAGTAACAAAACTAGTCCCCTAACAGTGTTAGTTTAAAGAATAATGGTAGTTATAGTAACAAAACTAGTCCCCTAACAGTGTTAGTTTAAAGAATAATGGTAGTTATAGTAAAAAAAATAGTCCCCGAACAGCGTTAGTTTAAAGAATAATGGTAGTTATAGTAACAAAACTAGTCCCCTAACAGTGTTAGTTTAAAGAATAATGGTAGTTATAGTAACAAAACTAGTCCCCTAACAGTGTTAGTTTAAAGAATAATGGTAGTTATAATAAAAAAAACTAGTCCCCTAACAGTGTTAGTTTAAAGAATAATGGTAGTTATAGTAAAAAAAATAGTCCCCGAACAGCGTTAGTTTAAAGAATAATGGTAGTTATAGTAACAAAACGGAATTGTTAATAATAATGATAATTATCATGAAAAACTAGTCCCTTAGTAGCGGCAGTTTTAAGAATGATGATAGCTATCATAAAAAAAAGTCCCTTAGCCGAATCTCTTTACAGAATAGTGATATTAATTATATGTAGATAGATATATAAATCTGTCAAACAGAGATGCGATGTCCAGAATTATTGCATGGTTAAACGTATCACAAGATCAATTTATTGCGTTTTCTGTCAGACGTGCTTGATTTCAAACAACTGTTCATCTGTTCTATTACAGGAGATATCCAGGTTTGGGTCGGTGGAACTAAGGAAGGCGCTCGATCTAACTGGATATCGGGAGACGTTGTATATTTTTCTGATTTTGCTGCTGTTGATAATGTGCAGGTTTACGTAACTGGCAACAAGCCTTGTCTAGCATTTACCTTCTCGTCTCAAAATGAACTTTTGATAAGAAACCTTGCTTGTTCGGAATTGCTTCATTATATATGCGAGTCTATATCGAGCTAATTGTATTGTTCTACATTACTGTATAGGTTGTTATGCAGAGTTATCTGCTCCTGTGAGCAGGTATCAAAATGATATTGCACAAACAAATGACGTATTTTGCTTGATTATTGTAAAGTTTTTTGTTTTCATGGTGGAATTATTTTTGTTTTTTTTTCGAGGGATGGATTCGAATAATATAATTTAAAAATAAGACAAATGAAGAAGTAAAATAAATAAATTTGTTTCATGATATCACTGAGAAATGAATTCCATTGTTTTGTCATTGAAAAATCATGAAAATTAAACCATTGGAAAAACATTATGTTTTGAATCGAATGTTCATCGTTTGTGACAAAAGTTGCGTGTAATTATTTTGCAAATGTAATTTTAGTATTGATGAACTATTCCAACTTCTATATAGATCAGATGCATACATTGTTTTATATTTGCAATCATAGTATATGGTCACGTGATATGTATTCCATTCAAGTGATAGAAACCTTTGGTCCGCTGCACTGTTTGTTATAGGGAACGTAATTACGCACACCTGATGAGTTTTCGCCTGATTCATTAGTCTAACTGTACGTTCTTTTTTTTGGTTTATTTGTCTAGTTATACCAGGTTTTAGTAAAGTTTTTGTTGTTCTCAATATTGCACTTCCGATTAACCTCTTTTTGGTTTATTTGCCTAGTTATGCCAGAAAATGGACATCAGCACAAATTACATTATACATTTCAAAATGTTAAGATAAGATATCACTTCATCAGATTATAATTAAAATTGTTTCAAAGTGGAACGAAGGCAACAAATAACAGTGATGACCTCATGTTTACATTTACTTTCGTAGGTAAAAGCCATTATTATTGTATATAAATCAATAAACACGTTTACAAAAGCTAGCATATAATTACCTAAACATTACTGTATATTTTATAACATTTTCCCATTCATCAAGTGAAAGTACAATGATGATATTTCGGGGTTTAGGTTTGTTTGTTTACAAGGCGTTCGAAAACCTTTTACAAAAAGAAATAAGGAGCCTAGGTGTTCCCGCTCGTCTTCAAAAGGAAGAAAACACCAGTTAATAACGATGCCCATGCGCAGTGAATTGCGCAAACCGGATTACATATTCACATATTACGGAACATCTGTACATCTAACCATGTCGAGAATCTTTCTCGTTATAAAATAAATACGATGGTAACACATCTAAATACCGAAAATGTTTGAAATCACGTGACGTAGTGGTCAGGCCCGGGAAAACATTTGATCATCATTTGTCTATTAGTTGTAGAATCTTTCATACTTCAAACGTTATTTTTTGTTGTTGGTTGTTAGTCTTTGTCATTAAATGTCATTTGTATTTCAAGAAAGATTTTTTTTTTTCATTAATACAATTTTTATTTCATGTGTGATTTTGTATCATGAGTGAAATGAAAACGAAGGACATATCGCCATGTGAACAAACTCTAAACAGTTACATTGTTCATCACCATACAAATGACACGCACGTGAATAGTAGATTTTATTACAAAGTATTGTAGAAAAGACACACGGCTGACTAACACCTTTAAATACAAAGGAGTGTACAAAAGACCCACAAGTGAAAAGTACGTTTTAATAATTAAGAATTAGATACAGTATAGTCAAGCAATGTAGCTGCATCATACATGTATCGTCCTTCTAGGACTCGTCAGTGATGTTACATTATACAGCTGTTCCGTCCTTCTAGGATTCGTCAGTGATATTACATCATGCAGCTGTTCCGTCCTTCTAGAACTCGTCAGTGATGCTACATCATACAGCTGTTTCGTCCTTCTAGAACTCGTCAGTGATGCTAAGGGGCTAAATGTTGAAGTCTAGGAGGCGACTGAGGAATATCTTAAGTAAAAAGTCAAAATCTAGATAAGAAGGTGCACTAGCCCCAAAATTAAATAAATTTCAGAATTTATAAAATAATTTTAGAACAGCCTTAATTACGTTATATTCAGAGCTAAATCACTATTCAAATTAATAAAAACACATGCAGATTATGGCAAACCTCGGGTACTTAATGTCGACCAGCAATGTCTATAGGTCATCTGTTGTCAAATTCTATGTTCTATAGTAAATATTCTCCACTTAAATTTGACGCTGATTACCAAACACAGCACGCTTCTAATAATGTAACGTTCTATAAGGTTATATATATGGCTTATCTATTTTTACCACCCACGTGTCGGCGAATTCAATCGATATGTTGTCATCGTTAATTGCATTGTTGAATTATCGCAATAAAATAACAATGTGTATTTATTAATAAGATGGTCGGGACCTTGGCCAACATTATCTATACAAAAATAATTAAGAGTTTGAGCACGTGGATGGATTGTGGTTTGCCAAAATGGCAGATGCTAGCTGATCCAATGATTCAGTATACATCAATAATTACACACACATATATACTAAATGTATTGTGATGTGATTTGTAGAATAATTTACATATTTTCTTAATGAATTCTTCACCTTTGTAAGCTAGTATAGAAAACCACTAGATTGTTGAATATTGTTGTTTAAAATGGTTGTATCTTCTCTATTTGTTCCGTTTTGTTTTATTGTATATCACTTATGTATTATACAGAAGTCAAATGTCGAACCGTTTCCTCATTTGACTTGCATCATAGGGTATATTATTGTGACAGACTTGAGAGCAGATTTCTGCTTTTTTTTTTCAACAAAAAATATTTTAACAGCATTTTTTGAAGGTATATGATTTCTGTCAACAAATCATGATGGCTATGTCTAGACACCCAATGTATTAAAGACCTGATGGATGGAAACAAATCGACTCAATACTAACACACTTTTATTCATTCGACAAAATCATTTTTGGAATTTATAAAGTAATACGTTTAAAACTATAAATATTTGTGTAAATGAGCGATATTTTCGGTTGTAATGAACAGGTTTCTCAACAAAAAATCATAAAATAGCAGTTATATGCTTTTAAGTTTGGAACTATATTTTGCGCGGATGAATTATTTTGGTGCATGTCATCATGCAAAGTCAATGACAGGTAAACAAAGCTAGAAGGCTGTATGATACAGTTCAATCAGTTGTTTGGCTCTACCGTATCTTACTCTAAGTTTGTATTTAAACGTGTTGCAGTTTCGATGGTCTGATTTTCAATCTAAGTTGCAGGATTATCACAATACAAGAGCAATACTTTTAGGGTAGTGTTTTGACAATGATAATCTATACCTTGCTAGCATCAAAGCTACGTAAACTATCGAGTTTGTTAAAAACAAATCTACTACATCCCATGCGTATGTCAGCAAAAGCAGGACTTAAAGTTTTGTGTTCATTTCAAGAGAAAAATACCGTGGTCACATTATTGACTGGAAACGCGAGCAAATAGATATCTATTGATAAAACTAGAATAGAATTATTCAATACAAAGCAAATGTAAAACTGCAAACAATGCTTCGACCTCGAATTTCGAAACTAACAAGAATCAATATATTATTTTTCTTTCCTAGGCAAAGTATGGAATAGAGGCTTTCTTTGTCATGATTGTTTTGTGCAAGAGTAGTTCAAATTGTTGGCTGATAATTTCTAGTTGACTTTGAATTATGATGATGTTGGGATTTTCTTTTTTGTTTAGAATACATCAAGTGTTTATTCTTTGTTTTGTATTTTAATCCGCTTGTTTACTTTTATAGGAAACTGTTGAATACATCATTCATTCATTTTTAATGTTGTTTTAATTAATACCCCTAATTACTGTATCGTGCGTCACCGTGCCCCAATATACTGTCATTTATAAATACGTGTTACGGCTTCACTTGGAATTATAATGCCTTCGATAACTACACTAGTCACAATACTTGGAAAAGTTTTGTAGAAAGTATTTAGTATAGTACGGGGGAGTGATTCTTGCAGACATGTTGATCCTAGACATTCTAATTCAATGTTGATTTGTGTCACGGTGTTGCGTTTAGACCGTCGATCCTCAAAACTAGTGGAATTCCCATAAGGAAGGAAATTCATTTTGACAATTAAAATAGCATATGTATACTGTTGAATATATTACTACACAACAACACAGGTTTTTTCTAAGAATTAGTAGAACATCATTAAATGAATGTTCCACTTGTTTTGCATCAACGTCTAAACGATTGACAATCTTGACGTCATAAAAACGTGTTCATTAATGTTAAGCCTCTTGAACTACTTCCAAAAGTGAAGAAAATAGTTCTTTACCAAATGTTTTAAGGAAAACACGACAACAATTCGGTCCTTTAGATAGGTTTTAATTGCATAAAATTCTTGTCTAGGAAAGCGAATCATTATCTGTTTAAAACAGATAAAAGCAACTGCGAAAATTTTGTTTGGCAAACAGAAATATTACGTTGATCTTGTTTTATAAATTTGAAAACTGACAGCTCAGACGAGACACCAAATTCAGAGAAAACGATGACGAAACTTGATGATATTGATAACATAACATTATGAAATCATCAAATATTATTTTCAATTATCATAGTTGTCTGGACCTTTTTTACTATCAATAGTCTGTTTTGGAGACTTAGGTACAAACAAAAGTCTTCACGGCTATCACACACGCGTAGTTATCAACGTACTCTTTGACGCTTCCTCCAAATTGCTGATGCCGTGTACAAGAACGGGTTGATAGCGGCATTGACTGGCAGCACAAATACCATTACCCAGGCATAGACATCATTCGGAATCTCGTGTCCACTCTTCGACATCACACCTGAAAAAACAGTATTGTTTGACACTTACTCTGAGTATTCATCCTACATTAGGACAACTGATAGTATACATCGAATAGAAGTTTTATTATCAATTAATGATATTAATTATATGTGGTAATTCCTTATCTAAGCATGAGATACTTTGTTTTCGTACTTGCGAAACCATCGTCTTTCATGACTTCCGCGAGGTCACTCAAACTCTTATATGATCATTTGTTTATGTGTGGTTACTTACACATATGCATTATTGTAGGAATGTGTGTATTTATTAATATATCTAAATTCTTTTGAAAGTGACCTTATGATCGTCGTCAAGAATGCTTCGTGTATTGCTGGAAAGGCACTCATTTGAGAACGTTATAATTTGTTCTACATTTCGTAATGCGATAAGATAAGTCATTTACCTATGACACCAATAGGAAACCAGCAGCAAAAGTCAGTCGCCACCACCAGAAAGAGGGTTCTAGCTACCGTCAGGTCTCGTCCAGTCTGTGATGAAGCTACCCGACTCCCTCCACTTGTAACAAGGCTATTAAACATGCAGAGTTGGCCTATGGCTATGATAACAAAAATGAAACTGTTCAGGCAAACAAACACTGCAAAAGAATAACCCGAACCAGGTTGTTCGTCACGTGTCAGTGGTAAGGCAAGACACACTCCTGATTGATATTTTCCCTTGAAGTAGAATTGCATAGAAACAACGGGGATGACAGCAACTGTGATAGCAACCAACCACAGGAACAATGCGATGATCCATGCTTGATTCCCGGATATATTTCGCTGGTAAAGACGAGACATGGGAAATACTATGACAATTACTCTGTCTATTGTCACCATAAGAATCAGAAACGTAGACATTTCACTAGATATATTCGACAGAATTCCAGCTATGGTACATACAATACTGCTTCTCCAATCCTGATCATTCCATGCATATACATCTCGATAATGTATATCAAATGAGCCTATAATCATGAGATAGATACCCATGAGTAAATCAGACATACTCAAATTCAATACAAAAATCGAATAACTTGTTGTAATATTATCTCTATCGATAAGAAGTCGGTAAAACATGACAGTAAAATTCCCAATTAAAGAGCAAAAGCCAATAATCCAGAGAAAAACTCTAAGTAAATCTGAACCTATCAAATTTTTACACGAGGATATCACATCTCCTTCTGACTTGCAGACTGAGTTTTCGAACAAGCAAAAATCAAATGTAATCCGATTGTTTAGACATTTATCATCAGCAACCGACTTAGGTTTAACACAACACATAAAAGGAGTGTCTGTCAGCAAAACAGTCAGATTGTCTAAACCTTCAAACATGTGTTGCTTAACTTCCATTTTGTTACCTATGATACTCAGAATAGATAAATTACTAGAATTAGTGAATGTACCCGCAGGCAAAGTTGCAAAATTATTGTATGATATATCAAGCCATTCAACAGAAGCAGGTAACATAAGTAGAACAGATAAGAAATTTTCGTTAAGAAAGATATCTATTAAATTAAAAACACCACTTAATGAATAGTGAGAAAGGGACAGTATTTGATTGTTTGCTAGGGACAGGTACATAAGGTGATGAAGCTCATTAAACATGTTATCAGGTAGAACTGTTATCTGATTGCTAGATAAGTCCAAATAACTAAGAACAGTGAGACTGCTAAACACAGAGTCTGGTAGAACTGTTATCTGATTGCTAGATAAGTCCAAATATCTAAGAATAGGGAGACTGCTTAACACAGAGTCTGGTAGAACTGATATTTGACTGTTAGATAAAATAAAATGTGTAAGCCTAGGGAGGCTGCTAATACAGAGTCTGGTAGAACTGATATTTGATTATTAGATAAGGATAGATCTGCAAGATTAGGAAGACCGCTAAACACAGAACCTAGTAGAACTGATATTTGATTGTTAGATAAGTCCAAATACATAAGATCAGGAAGACCGTAAAATGTATCTATTGATAACTGATTTATCTTATTATAAGATAAATTTAGATGTACAATACTTGACATGTCGCCGAAAACGCCTTTAGGAAGTAACACAATGCCGTTATTAGATAGATCTAATGACCTGAGGCTCTGTAAACCTTTGCTGAATGTTTTGTACACATTGTATTTATCTTCAATGACTAAATAACTAATCTTCGATAGTTGTTGTAATCCCGAAGATAGTAAATGGTTCCACGTGGTATTGGAAGGGAAGCGTGCAGTCACCAAGAAAGGGTCGCTGAATTTGACTGTGAGACCGATACACATACAAATTGGTTGGCACGGATGGACACATGCAGACTCGTCATCGGAATCTAGACACTGGCTTTTATTGTCACATACTTCTTGTAGAGGAATGGTGTGTACGTAAGGGCAGTGATGTATTCCTGCACAATTGTATAGTCCTGAAACAAGGACGGTTTAATGTACATGCATACAAAATCAATGATCGACGACGATACCGATGATCTGTTTGCAATATACAACAAAGTATCAACCCTTTACACTACAGACATATACTTAATATCAAAAAGTTTGATATTCAACATAGTAAGCAGTACGTCTTTATTAACAATAATATGCGTCAATTACCGTTTTTAGTGAGAAAGCCACTGATAATGTACACATGACGTCATGTTTGTCTATTTTTAGATGTCTGATTATTTTCATGTTAATAAAATTGAAATAAATCGAAATATTTTAAAGTATGATTTATGTTTTCACAATGAAATAATCATCTCTCACACCTACCACAGTTGTTGTCTTCTGTTTCCTGTTTCTGGCATCGAATGTCACATCTGTAGCTGACGTGCTGACAGAAAGTACTTGGACACTTGACCTTCTCAGTAAAGCTATGTCCGTATCTTCCTAATGTAAAGATGTGAAATGAAGTTATTGTACTCGAGTACCTACAGAAATATTGCCAAGCAGAAATAGTTGAAACTTTGTTATTGTTAAGATAAGACTGAAGCATCTTTCTCCCTCTTTGAGAAAAACCTTTCTGGTAGGTATGCGGTTTCAAGATATCAAAGTGAATATCAGGGCAATGCTCTGTTATTCCAGCATATTCATATTTAAAAGAGGATTATGTTGTAAAAATTATAGGCATGACAATTACATGAAAAGTGTTTTTTTATACTGAAGCTTGATTCGTTAAAGCATGTTCACTATTTAACATATTCGGACACCTGTATCTAAAAAAATCAATAAATAAATGAAAAAGTGGAATATTTCTCCTTCTTTTCAAGTTATATTTAATCTTTTTCATCAAGCTATTAACAACATGCAACATTTTGTGATCAGCCTCAAATGAAATATGTTATATTACAATTATTATATTGTTGAAGAATTTGAAGAAACTTTAGAAAGACATTGCGTTATTTAATTCTTTATATTTATTCTTTTCTTCTTATAGTGGTATTTTACGATTTATATCAATTGATAGAAAGTGTAGTTGAGCCTAGGTTTCATGAGTGATCATTAGAATATTTTCATGTATCCTGGCCCTAACTTTGATATAATTTGCAGTTGATGCAACCATAGATTTTTTTTCATCTCGCATTGGCTTATTAAACCGTACAAAATATATATTATATTTCTTCTTTTCTGCTGATCTCTTCAACATCTGTATCCATTGTTCAATACTAAACAATACAGCAAGAACACGAGAGACAAACATATAAGGTTTCATACATCTAAAGCAGGTATCAAATCAACGACATAAACATGGATATACAATACTGCACAATACCGCTGATGGAGTTATCATACTGTTTTTATCAATATCTTCTGCATCTTAAATGATTAATACACATGTCCACCGATTCTAGAATGTAAAGCACGTGTATATATGTGTTAAAGTATCGTGATCACAACTGCCAGAAAAGATCGCACATTTTGTGCTATTTAGTAAATATATTTGGCTAATATAAGGGAATAAACATTAATCGGAAAACGTGTATTTATTACAAATAACGATCACACAAATATTACAACTGACTGGTTATAAAAACAACACTTAAGATTTACCTAGTATTTAGTATATACTTTTGTTTACAATAATAATGAAGTAATGAAAATAAAATTTCCTGTGTAGAGGTATGAGATTCATTTCCGAGCTTAAAAAGATATCCATTTAATGTTTACATATATAATGTATATATAATTAGTGTCCTTACACTATGGCTGGTGGCATGTGCTAGATCTACAAATGTTCATTTCATTGATGTCTTAACTAGGAAATATACTAAGTCGTACTCGTATGTATTTAGATAATAGATAAACCCTATCCGACACTTATCTACAGGCCATTTCTAAATTTATATCAACCACGATATAATCACACATTTGTGCGATAGAACCTCACAACATGCTCATCAATATGCGAAAGATTATTTCGTCCAGTTTCCCTGCATCGTGCGCAAATCGTACATGTTGTTACGTTGTGCGATACCACAACTGTATAGGTGCACTTTAGAAATAATACCTTTATAATACCAACAAAAAGATATGTCACTTTACAATATTTTGTTTGATAAGTGGACTGATTGTCTGAATCAGCAATTCTTAAACCATATATAGCTTATACCATTACCTGGTTCTTTGTAGCACTAGTTGCACTTATAAACTTATGTCGTATATACTTAAATAGCTATGAGATTATAAATCACCTTTCTTTAGGATATCATCGCTGAACCTTTGATAATATTACCTTTTGTACATTCCTGTGTTTTCGGTGGCGTCAGTATGTGTCGAAAGTCTTTCATCCAACTTTTGATTCTTTCCATGTCTGACATCACGCACAAAATGATGCCACTCGCCTAAGTGTTTCATTGAGTACGCGCCATGGTTTAATTCACAAATGATTGTAATAAAATATGGCACCAAAAGCTTGAAAATGTTCATAGTGAAGTACTCTTACTCTTAAATGTAGCCTTGATGGAGTTAAATGTAACAAATGAATATATCAGCGTTCTGTACAGGGTACCATTGTAATGGTCACGTACTGTTAGCAACGTCCCGGGCGCTTGTTTTTAAACAAATTAATGATTAATATCTAAGCATATTCGCCAGAAATGATGAATATTAATTTGGTTCATTTGACATATTAAAGCCATTGGCTTAATTTGATAAAAATATATAATCTGCCTACAAAGCTATTAGATGGTTAGAAGCGTGCGGAGTGTCCTATTGTTGGTGGAAACCGGAGTACCCGTGGAAGACCCACGTGGACGACCAGGTCATCCTATACCTTTTTCACGTCCGCTCTGTGACAATCGAACATGTTAATAAGGACACATATATATAGGTGATCTAAGCTTATTTCGTAAGGAATATAAAAAGATTAATTGGAAAAAAAAGAAACAAAAAACAAAACAAAGATAATAATAATGATGTGCCGCTATTTACCTTAACAAAGTAAAAAGTACTTGATAAAAATGTCTATTAAGAATGATAAGTAAGAAAAGTGATAGGACAGATGTAAATTCTAAAATCATACGTCAGTCATTATGTGAATGGGTAAAACAGGTGTAAGTGCTCTTTTCATTATATTCCAGTTCAGTTGTTGTCAGGACTTATATTTCAATCATACACTTGTAATGACGATACTTTCACAATGAGTGCACAATGGAATAATTGGACGAAATTTGTTATAACATAGAGTACATGTTTGTCCGCACGGTGTGGCGACATATCATATATCTTATTAAAATAGATTAAGAAATGACATGTGAACACATGTTGTGTAGGGTTTATCTATTTTCGTGGTATATAAGAGTACAACTATATATATTTCCTAAGCCATATATCTATAGGTTAGGCACATGTAAATCTATCACGTACATACCAGTTATATACACTCGTATTTAAGATTAGTTTGTTTACACGTGACCAGACTTAGTATACTCTCATGCATATCATATAAACATTATCTATGTTAGCACTACATGAACGTCTCGTTTTGTCTCGAAAATTAATTATTTAAAATCCCATACGTCAGATAGAAAATTTCATATTCATTACTCTCATTTTTCTTTTATTCATAAACATTGTTTCACTGGCGACCAATACGGACTTGTCACGTCATAACTGGTATATTAGTTGTTGTTGATGGAGTCAAATACTCGCCACTCTCCGAGGTGTTAAACTACACAAAGTCTAATTAACACAGGTTCCAATTTTTATCTCGAAGATGTTGAAATCACTGATTGATATCTATTATGTCTATGTTCGCTATATTAAGTCACATTTTCACGAGATTTTCGTCTGATTTTCAATTCGAAATACTAGTCAAACATTTTAACGAACCGTACAAATTGTACGATCCTGTCATATGCACAACATTATGTTCTAAAAGTATTATTGTCTCCCGTTCACTCTGACAAGTACATCTGACATATTATGTTACTTTTGTTGGAAATGTAGATGGATTCAACAAATTCTTTCACTGAAATGTTCACTTTGTTCAAAGTATATTTGATCCGGTATCTTTTTTGAAATCATTCATATTACAGAGATTCGTTAAATTTACTCAATTTTTATCCCACTCGGACAATTATGTCTGTCATACCGTCCGTACTGCTGTACATCTTCTTCTGCCTGAAACATTGCTTATCATCTTTGTTCACAAGATATGGTTTCCTTGTCCCTGTGTTCAATGTCGTACTAATAACAAATGTATTCATTAAAGGTCTTTTAAATACACATTACAGCTTGATGGCGTTTCAGGTTAAAACAATCAGCTCTTCGATAGATGAGGATGTTGCCGGCCACAACTGTTGATAATGTAGATAAACGTGCTGTTAAGGGTTTCCATAAGACGTTGTATAATGATATTCCATGTGTAATACAATGACTAAACACGGTGTTTACTTGGGTTGACCGAAACGTTTATTTCATCGTATAGTGGTTTTCCATAGTTAGTACTTCGCGTTAATATCCATTACAAAAGATAGTTCCTAATCAACACACAGCAGCATGTCGTGGTACCAAACATAAGCACCTGTGTAAGGCAGACAAAAACTAAACACCTGCCCATCCATATCAAAGAGTTTCATACAAATGTCCATGGGCCAACTTGGCCAGGGTCCGCTCCATCGCGGAGCAGGTCCCATACGTCTCCACGTTCGACTCCCAACTCTCTCTAGCCACTCGAACCCAGACTCGACTAGACATCTGCTGGCTATTGTCTTTGTATTAATAATACCCAAATACTTTATTTCAGCCTAGTCCGAACTGGACAACAATAACCCAGCCCCCGGAGCATCTAATTATGAAGGCACGTGCGACTAGGAGTACGCGTTATCAACTTCCCATCTTTGATCTACCTTATACATTGTTTCTTATCTTGTTTACTTACAAATATGTTCGCCAGTGCGAGGCATACAAAAGAGAGCATCTATCTGTCCTGATCAATCATACTGGCGATATTCTGCCACGGTGCTTCACCACTTGGGTACACACCCCGCCCGTTATCAGGCGTTCATCACTACCTATCACTCACGGGTTTTTTTTACCTCGGTCCAGCATTGACTGACTTTTGACCTGATGTACTTAAAACTAAGATGCTGCTCTCTACGACACACACCATTCTAAAGTTATCATTAAACCCATTTTTACTAATTGTTACACATGTTATTTTATTAACTTGTATAAGTGAATCACTCAGTAAATGTCAAACAGTTCTGGAAACAAATTTGTTAAAATATATTTTTAATAAAAAATCGATTTCATGGATCAGTTAATGTGCTTATTTGTCCGATATCTTCTTATCCATTGTACATTGTAAATCAAATGACACCAATGAAATAACACGAGAGATACAAAAAAGTCTATCATTAACTAATGGCTGCATTTTTCATCTCAAACAAATAATATATTGTTGTACCACATCATACACACTAAACATTGCAGAATTAAAAAAATATGTTTTTATCTTTGTTTTGAACTGTATCATGTTATGTGTAAGTCCTCTACCAAGAATTAAATCAATGCTACAGTATAGACATATAGTCCTTCATTTTTTTCATGTAAGAAATCAGGTTCCTTAATGAGAAATAAAACTTATGATATTGCCGATGTCAATTGTTCCTATTTAAGACATTCACAGCATACACATTTGTAGATATAAGTTAAGTAGATTCGAGCCAAACTTGCGCTGTTTCCTAATATCCATATTCGATATTTTTGCTCATGACAAGCTCCCAATCAGATAAAAAAAAAGAAAAATCGAACAGATTAATTTTCGATTCGTTAGCGTTTCTGGCCTTTCTGGTTGTGGATTTAATAACTTAATGTTACGATGTATATTTTATGAACTTATGGGGACATATGAACGAGGATAATGTCAAATAGTATAATATACCACGTTGTTCGACAAAATTGTGTTACGTATAGTAAATGTCTAAATATCTGGTTTATTAAAATGGATAGAAAGGGGATTCCCCAGTGACTGATCATATCCAGGAGTCATGTTGTCTGAAACCTTTTATGTGTTGTGATTCGATATCAAACGATAGATGAGAGCTTGTAAAATGCTGTTTGAAATCTAAGGTAAATGACATATTAACACAGACGTATTTCATATTTGAGTCGATTGCTGGCGGTGATGATAGTTAACTGCCGTCAAGGTTTTACTGTGTTGTCAGACTGTTTTCCTCTCCATACTAATTTGTTAGAAGTGTGTGGTATCGTTTTCACACACTTTACAATAAAAGGTCATTCCGATCTGTACAGTTGATGTAAACCTCCGTTCGCATCTATAGTTATTCTGTCACCCATACAGATATTTTTGATCAACGGCATAATATTGCATCAATAATCAAGCAGTAATTGATGATCATTTTGTCCTATCCATAAACGAAGTGATAATTTTGAATTGCGAACAGAGTGTACACAAAGGATCCTTGCACAGGCAAACTAATGAACATCAAACACGTCTAGCTGGATATTTTACGAAGAAAAAAAATAACGATTTTTCAAAGCGATCACTATGAAGATCTTAACACTTCCCCGTAACTGGCACCAACCTGCATCTATTGAATTCCTGTGTTACGAGTTTGTCCGTCAGTTGACGATTTCTTGATCGCAAATTGTGATGATGGGTATAAGCATTTAAATCTCAAATAAACTTCAACCTGTAAACACAATAGGTTTGGAGTTTGGGAATGTTGCTATTCTAGAAATTGAACATCAACAGTATGGAATCACTTAGTTCACATAGGCTCAGGTATTCAATTAGTCTGCCCTCAGTATCTTTCTCAGCACAAAGTGTCTATTCCATACTCGAGGACTGTTGTGCAAAAAGGCGATAAAAACACGGCACCGTTGCTGTATAAATTTAAACACGAAACGATGCTGCAGCTTTAGATCTTTTTTCAATAATTTAAAAAGGTTGTTGGTCGTTCCATATACTGACACCCCTATAATGCCATACTTTGACACTGGTATAACGCCTTATTGATGTAACAACACGTGGCACAGTTATGTTTAGTAAAGAAATGTCACACCTCACTAAACCCATACGTTCATAAAAAAGGACATTAGAAAAAAAGAGGGAAAACGATGTTCAGTTTGAGAAGCAAGTAAAATAAAAGTAAATGTCAAACAGTTCTGGAAACAAAGTTGTTAAAATATATTTTTAATAAAAAATCAGTTAATGTGCTTATTTGTCCGATATCTTCTTATACATTGTACATTGTAAATCAAAATTATACCAATGAAATAACACGAGAGATACAAACAAGTCTATCATTAACTATTGGCTGCATTTTCCATCTCTAACAAATAATATATTGAAGTTCCACATCAGGAATACTAAACATTGCGCAATTATAAAAAACATTTTTTTTTATCTTTGTTTTGAACTGTATCATGTTATATATAAATTCCCTACAACGAATTAAATCGCCCAAATCAGTGCTACAGAATAAAGATATAGTCCTTCATTTTGTCATTTAAGAAATCAGGTTCCTTAATGAGAAATAAAACTTATGATATTGCCGATGTCAATTGTTCCTATTTAAGACATTCACAGCATACACATTTGTAGATATAAGTTAAGTAGATTCGAGCCAAACTTGCACTGTTTCCTAAACTCTGTTCATATTCAATATCTTTGTCCATGGCAAGGTGCCAATCAGAAAAAAAAAAAAAAAAAAATCGAACAGATTAATTTTCGAATCGTTAACGTTTCTGGTCATAACCATCTGGTTGTGGATTTGATAACTTAATGTTACGATGTATACTTTATGATATTATAGGAGACATAGGAATCAGGATACTGTCAAATAGACACTTTTTTTGTAATAAACCACGTTTGTGTTACGTTAGTAAATGTCAAAATATCTGGTTTGTTAAAATGAATAGAAAGAAATTACCTAATGATTAATCATATCCAGTAGTCCAGTTGTCCAAATGTGATACGATTCGATATCAAACGATAGATGAGAGCTTGTAAAATGCTGTTTGAAATATAAGTTAAATGATATAATAACACAGGCGTATTTCATATTGGAGTCGATAATTTCTGGTGCTGACGGTGATGACAGCTAACTGCTGTCAAGGTTTTACTCTGCTGTCAGAAAGTTTTTCTCTTCATGCTAATTTGTTTGAAGTGTGTGGTATCGTTTTCACACACTTTAAAATAAAAGGTCATTCCGATCTGTACAATTGATGTAAACCTCCGTTTGCATCTTTAGTTAGTCTGTCACCCATGCAGATATTTTTGCTCAACGCCATAAAACAATACTGTATCAATAATCAAACTCTAATTGATGATCATTTTGTCCTACCCATAAACGAAGCGATCATTTTTAATTGCGAACACAGTGTACACAAAGGAACCAACAGGCAAACTAATGAGCAACAAACACGTCTAGCTGGATATGATTACTATGAAGATCTTAATACTTCACCGTAATTGTCATCAACCAGCATCTATTGAATTCCTGTGTCACGAGTTTTTCCGTCAGTTGACGATTTCCTGATCGGAAATTGTGATGATGGGTATAAGCATTTAAATCCCAAATGAACTTCAACCTGTAAACACAATAGGGTTGGAGTTGCTATTCTAGAAATTGAGCATCAACGGTATGGAATCACTTAGTTCCCATAGGCTCATGTATTCAAATAGTCTGCCCTCAGTATCTTTCTCAGCACAGTGTTTATTCGATGCTCGAGGACTGTGGTGCTATAACAAAACATCGTTTCTTCTTGCTTTTTAAAAGTTGTTGTTAAAGTTGTAGTGATGAACCAGGCCATTGTAGTACAGATGAAGTCCACGCTTGTGTAAAGTTTTGGTGTATTTTGTTGTGATGTAGTTCTAAGGACTGAACCTCAGGGTCCAGCCCCTCCTGGGTGACCGTTGAGTAGACAACCCCAAGTATCTACTGCCCAAGTATCGACTGAGAGTGACCAAGCTCTCTGCTGTATTTATACCACGGTCCTATATTATTCAACATCTTGACTGATAAAGACAAGTGACCAGAAGAATTACTTAATGGTCTTAAACTCTACATAACCGGTATTAAACTCTACATGACCAACACGCATATCTATCATGTCTGAATATATAAACACAGGTGTTGACGTTTGAGATATAAGGGTATTTTGACCACAGGGTATATGTAACAATATGATGTGATATTTAAAGGTCCATGCAATACTCAAAGGTCAGCTGAACTCTATCATGATTTAAAGGTCAGTTCAAGATTAATTCTTAAAATGGTTCATTGCAAACAGGCGATAAAAGTACGGTACCGTGGCTGTATAATTGTAAACAAGAAACGGTGCTACAACTTTAGATCTTTTTCAATAATGTAAACTGTTGTTGGTAGAATGAAAGATGTAAAAGATGTTGCAATTACCTTACAATGTATTTGTTTCAGAATGATAGAAATTTGCGAATAATACGGACGTAATATGAATATAATTTGTTTTCTGATGGTATAAGATTTTAGTGGATTCATTGCCGAAAAGAAAACCACGTCCATTTATTGTTCACATATAATATATATATAATGATTATCTATACACTATGACTGGTCATACTTGACACTGTATACAAACTACAGTTAATGTCGAGAGTATATAGATATTCAGTACCTATTACATATATATGTTTCTGAACTTTGAAAGATGAGAAAGGTGAATCTCTAAAAGTCAATATATCTTGTAAAACAGTAAACAATATATCATAAAGTCAATGTGAAGATATCTCAAAACAAAATTTGTCAGAGTGATGTAGCCAAGTGAGAACGTATCAAAGTAAAGACTTCTCAGAGTGAAGATCTCTCACAGAAAAGATATCTCCATGTGAAAATCTCTCAAAGTAAAGACATATCCGAGTAGAAATCTTTAAGTAAAGACCTTTTTCTGAGTGAGAATCTCTCATAGAAAATACCTATCCGATTGAAGATCTCTCAAAGTAAACATCTCTCTATGTGAAGATCTGTCAAATTTCAGACATTTCCAACAGCGAATCTCGCAGAGAAAAGATCTATCTCTCAAATGACAATATCTCAAAAAAGAGATATCTCAGAGTGAAGATCTTTAAACGTTAAGATCTCTCAAAGTAAAGATTTCTGAGAGTGAAGATCTCTCAAAGAAAAGAACTATCTGAGGGAAGATTTCTCAAAGTAAAGATATCTCGCGGGGTCGCGACTTGGCAAAAGTGTTTATTAGAACGGAACATAGAATCTAACTTTGTAAAGTGATTTTTTTCAGTCTGTTTGTGTAAAGCTGCGTTTCTCTGGGTTACTAAAGTATTGAGGTCAAGAGTCAAATGGCTCACGGACTATTTACCCACAAATAATTAGTATTCAGAGATAATATCAGTTTGTTAAATTTTTGGACGTGATATATATATTCTTTACAGAAACGATTCAGGAGACGTACATCGACGACCATTTTAATACATACGTATTCTTTAGTTAGGGGTAGTACGTTGTCAATATTCAATTAAAATGTTGTTATTATACTCGGCAGCGTGAGGAACATGACATTAGACGATTACGTGGTCACGGGTTAATATAAATATAATAAGATAAAAACTATTATCCTACCAATAATCATACATTAAGTACACTGTACCATCGATAGCATTGTGAACACTATGTCATGCTCTTTGTCACGCACAGCTGCACCCTATATGACAGAGTGAATATGCTAGCAATTAATTTTCTCCTGGTTGCAATAGCACTGGCGTTATGGCTCTGTTTATAAAAAAGGAGATATCACGTCATATTACTAGCTTTGAATAACCACGAAATAAACGGCGGTGGTTGTCGATGCAGCCCAAGGCGTTTACTACTCAGGAACAGCGCCTTACCACGAGTGTATATGATCCTCCTTGTTTAGTCCACATATATTTTAGGTTTTATCAAAATCTAGTTTGAATTGATATATCAACATGTCGGCATATTCGTTATTGTTTTGTTTCACTAGGCAAATGATTTGCAGGTGGACCGTTTTGTCCCCGAAAACAGTCACTACTGAGTAACATTTTTAAGTAGCTGAAGATAATTAATGTGGACATAATAAATCGGCGGCCAGTATGGAATTACTACTTAGTGAATTGCATCACTACAGGATTAATATTGTGCTCATTGATCATTAAAATAATATCATATTTTCCTTATTTTTTTTTTTTTTTGGAACTTTTATTGCAAGAATTGGACTCCTCGGCACCACTATAACCCGGTGAAATCAATTTTACTGATTGCATTTATTCAACCTCTCCTACTACCTTGAAATCCTTAGCTTTGATCCCCTGAAATGTAAAAAGCTAAAGGTTGTGTATAATATTGAATTAGTGCTATGTGGTTATATACGTGACGGTGTAGAAAATCAATAGGGGTACCAACGTTTTAGATTCTCTGATCATTCTAAATTGTTGAGGAGTGTTCGCGTCCTGGAACTGAAAAGTCAACATACAAACAAGATATCAGTATTGGTAGTTATGAATAGATAACCAATGCATTCATATAAATGAAATGTTGTTAGAATTAATGTTGTATTAAATGTTAAAATGTTATCATTACCAATTATGCCCTGATATTAAATATAGCGATGTATATGATAACAAACAAGATGTTGACATAATACCAAATATTTTAACATAATAACCAAACATTTTGATATTATAACGCAGATTTTGACATGATAAGGGATGTGTTGACATGATATCAGAGATGTCGACATGATATCACTGATTTGATATGAAAACGGAGATTTTGACATGATATCAGAAATTCTGACATGATAACCGAGATGTTGAGATGACATCAGATATTTTGACATGATAACGGAGATGTTGACATGATAACAGAGATGTTGACATGATTTCAGTGATTTTGACATGATATCAGTGATGTTGACATGATATCAGAGATGTTGACATGATATCTGTGATGTTGACATGATATAAGAGATGTGACATGATAACGGAGATTTTGATGTTGACATGATATCAGAGATAGTGACATGATATCTGTGGCTTCGACATGATACCGGAGATTTTTAAATGATAGCGGAATTTTTGACAAAGTCACAAATGTTTAAATAAAAATAGAAAATTTGATATGATCACAAAAGTTTACGTGATAAAAATTCAGAGATTTCGACATTATAAGAAAGATATTTACATAATAAACAAAATGATGACATTACAAAAACATGTTTATGATAACAGAAAGGTAAATATAATAACAGAGATGTTTACATAATAACAGAGATGTTGACATAATAACAGAGAGGTTTACATAATAACAAATGTTGATATCATAATCAATATGTTAACATCATAACAAAGAATATGACAAGCTGATAAATGCAGACTATGTAACGATCGTATTTGATACTTAGTACCTGACGAGAAAGGCAATGGAACCAAGCGATGATATCGATATATTGTTACTCCTGTTTTTTTCTATACAGAAGTGATAGCAGCTCGATTGTTCATGAAAGACTCAGATTATAGGGGCATGCGAGTTGTTTCCCTTGTAACGATGACATTTGTAACAATGTCCTTAGCATTAACAGTTTCTTTTCAAACAAATAAAACTCTTATATCACCCAGACAATTTGTGGCAACAAAATTACACTCATGTTTCGAAATGTATAATGTTGTTTGAAAGAATCCCAACTCTCGTCTTTTTCTATTACTTTTATGCCGATGAAAATTTGAGATTCACTCTTACTTTAAAAAATATTCCAAACATACGGCAAGAAACAATGATTGGGTTTGTAAATTTACTTTTAGAGATACAGAGAAACCTGTCTAATCCGACACCATGGGGGAGTGACATTTTGGTCGGATTAGGCAGGGTGTCGGAAAAGTCAGGTATTCTTGTCGACTTCACTTTGTACATAAAAATATATGCTACCGCCGGTAGATACGTTAAGCATACTACTAATGTGCATACAAATACACTCTGGTGTTAAAAATAAAACAAAACAATGAAGTATTAATTTACTGACGTTTACACATCTGTGGTGCGATGATGACTTACGTGTCGGATTTACCAGGTATAATTAACTAACAAAGATAGCCTGACGTCATAGAAATATGTGTCGGAATTCGGAACTGACAGTGACCGGAAATATCAGTGTTTTAATACATTGACAAATAACGCAATTTTACGGGAATACGGTACAGTGTCGGATTTGACAGGATGTCGGAAAAGTCAGGTGTCGGATTAGACAAGTTTCACTGTACTTGTGATATAGATTCCGGATTTCGGTTGTGATATGCCAAGTTGTGATTTGACGCATTCCATTTAAAATGTGAATGATGTTTCTATACCAACGACATTCTCAACAACATGATAATGTCCATTTATAACATTTACCGAGTATATAATTATAACGGGGCTGCGATAACTCATTCGCTTAGGAGGTTGACCTATGCAACCTATTCGCGTGTTTCGACACTCCCTACCCATGGTTGTTTGTTTCTGGGAAGATGAGAAATTATTTGGTCAGTGACTATGTACGTATTTTTGCTGCAGTTTGCTATGAAAACTATCAGCCTTCAAATGGTTGGAATCTAGAGGACGACCGGATCTCTGCTGCCAAAATAAAAGCTCCAACATCGTGATAACAGTGGTAATCGGGAGTTTTTCATGGAGTAAAATAAATGCAGATAGATGAAGTTGAAAGCAGCTTTCAATCATTTTCAGGGAGATTTGCACGAAATTTCACTAGGTTTTTGCCAGCTAAAATTAGTACGAAGCTTTATTATGAAGCATTTGAACGATGAAGTTGACTGTAAGATCACGATTGATGGTTTTGTGTCAAACATTGCCAGAGTTCAAATTCAGTGTCCAAATACTTCTGTCAAATTTGTGTTTGATTAGGTATGATTAAGTAGTAGTCAGATCTTAGTTCTGTCAGTGCCACACTTTGTCCAGAGTAATATGTGCATATTTCCATTTGTCTTCTATATAGGGGCACCTAGCTTTTGGACGACATGCAGAAAAGGTATAAGGAGTAAGGAATTTCGGTGCTTTATTCGGAAGATTGAAGATTCTTCTCGCACACTGGTCCTTTTAGATATTTCAGACACGGACAGTGATCCAGACCAATAAACCTGTGTTAATCTTCCAGACAAGTAAATATGCTTAATAGCTTAATA